>NW_024067339.1:0-49987 GCF_015039405.1 Cantharellus anzutake | reverse complement strand
CCTCGGCCTCGAGATCGGTGGGTTTATTCCTCGCTAAAGCTCGGTCGGGTGTAGGACGCCTTTACCACTAGCGGGCAACGCTCGGTCACCTACGGCTACCCTCGGCGAAGATTCGCATGGTTCTGACAGTCGACGGCAGAGTTGTCGCCGACGAGAAAATGAATAATCAACGACGATTGCGTTGACGAAGGACGAAGGGTACAGAATAGACAATCAACGACAGCATTGTCGTTGACGAAGGTAAGAGATTATTGGTCAACGACGGCGTTGTTCGTTGACGAAGGTATGGATGAGGGGGGGTCAGTTCCTCATTCGTTTACGCGGCGCTGACCTGGATGGGCCAGAGCCGGATGGGCGATTCGACGTAGTCCTACGAGTCGTCATGGACCTAGCCGCGTCGACGGCGACATCGTCACTCAGATAGTTGTCGTCGTAGTGACGAGTCTCGACATCAGCGTCGTTCATGGACGAATCCTCGTCTTGACGACGGTGCGAATAATGGACATGGTGCGCGGGATGGCCACGTCCATGAGAAGAGGGAGCACGCCCTCGCACTGGTGGTGCGTGGGCGGATTCGTACACCGACGAGTGTGCATACGTCGGAGGGGGGTATTGCGGCGGAGGTGGGGCGTTTGAATACGACACAGGGTGTGGGCTCGCATACATCATAGGCGGGTTTGAGTACGACGTTGGGGGAGGGTTCAAGTACATAAGTGCTCGTTCCTGGCGTTGAATTTTATGATGCTCACGAGCGTCGTCAGTCATTGGTTTTATCCATCGACATGCGAGGATGTACATCCGTGCAATACGAGCCGGGGGGTACTGGTCGGGAAGTCTTTTCGCCTCCATCTCAATGTCATCGCGCGACATACGCATTCGTGAGGCGCGGTTGTTTGTAGCCACCCTGTACCAATCGGTACAGGTGTCGACGTCCTCTTGCGAGGGCTTTGCCCGTCTTGAACGACCAGGCAAGATGGTACATTGTAGCATAGAACCTCACACCCTCTTCGGTGTGTATGTAGTTACGAACCAACTCGAACCACTTAGGTTCTTTGTCGCGGACGAGCGCAGCCGCGTCTGGGAATTCGATTCTATCGACATGGTCGATGTCATAGAAGCGGGTAGGAAGGGCCACCGATCGACAATATGTCGGTGGGGGTAGGGGTTCGCCATGCACTTCAGTGAGTTTGGCGTCGTAGTACTCGTAGTAATGGTAGCCGGTGGACGGTTCGCGACGAATTCTTCGAACGGGGCATCAGGGTCGACGACCCATTCGCCTTCCATCTCGTCATCGTCGGACGTGGGAGCCCATCTCTTGGAAGAGGTGGTTTTTTTTCGACGGCGCAGACTTGGCCGACGCAGGATCCACCGGGCCAACCCCGGGGATAACGATGGTTTGGGGAACAGTGGGCCGTGACGACGAGGGAGCAGAAGATGTGATCGGGCGGGTTTGGGAGACGCAGGGCATCCCCTCGCCGTGCGCGCGACTCTAAAGACGTCCTCGTTGAGTTCGTCGTTGGCCTTTCAGAGGGATTCGACCCGTCGATGAAGACGGTCGTTTTCAGAACGCAGGTCGTCGGCCTCGTTCTGCAGCATCTCATACTTGTTTCCTGAGCTCATCGAGCTCATCACTCCTACGTTCGTCTTCGAACGTAGTCTCTTTGCGTTTCTCGAGTTTCTTTTCGATACGGGCCCACACGACTTCTGTAATCATTTCGAGTTGATCGAGCCCTGTCTGCGTGGAACGCGGCAGGTGGGGGTATTTCTCACTCGCGCTTACGCGAGTGGGCAGGACCAAATGGTCCTGTTTTGGGGTTAAAACGCCCGTGCTGGGCGTTCCAGGGGTGACAGTCTGAGCGACTGTGGAGTTGTCGTCCATTGACGACATGGCAGCATCCGTGGTGGGACTTACAGGTGGGGAGTTTGGACTGGAGTCTACGAGGGCCTCCTTGATGGGGGAAAGGTCGAGGGAGGAATCAGCGAGGGGGGATTCAGTAGCGTTCATTTGAGCGATTTCAAATTTGATGGTAGGAAGCAGGATTTGATCCCGCTTTCGTCGCATTTATCCGATATTATTCGGATATTCCCGGACTTGCCAGTTTTAGGCAACTCATGGCTTCAACGCCATAGTTGGCCGTGATAAGGCATTGATATCCGCTGGTATCGGACCGGTAGGCGACGTTCACGCCGTGGTCGTGATGGTCCGCTGGATCTATTGTCCGGCGTCTGATCCCGTCGTTGACGGTTCAGTTCCTCGACGTTCTCTACCCCTTGTACTGTTAGGTAGTCATCCAACGCAATTAGATCGTTTACGTTGGCCAAGGGTTCCCAAGTAAGGTCACCAAGTCCCCATCGGACACGGAACCATAAAGACTTATCGTTGTCCCATCGATGGTCGACGATTTCCTTAACCTGGTATTCCCGTTCTGGGTCGTCGCCAAAGTTGTAAAACACTTCTACGGTGCACCCAGGGAACAGCACAGAATCATTCGGCTCATGAGGTGCGAGCCGTGAGACGTGGAACTTCGCAAAGATATTTCTTTGCGTCAACACTGGGGGAAGCCTGAGGACGTAGTTTGATGAGTCCTCAAATACCTCCAGTATTTCGTAGGGGCCAATATAAGTTGGCAACAACTTATGCGCCCTCCCCTTGGGGAGGTTCAGATCTTTCGTTGAAAGATATGCATAGTCCCCTTTCTTCAGTTTTGGGGAATCAGGGCGCCGATGTCGGTTCGCCTGGATAGCCTGTTCTACACGACTCTTAATAATAGTGTCGTGAGTGGCCTGGATGTTGTCCAGGGCCTGCTGGGCAAAGGATTTCACCCCCGGCAATTCGGATGACGGCAGAGACACGGTCATTTGTGGGAGGTATCCGTATACCAACTCAAACGGGGCGAATCCCGTTGATTTGTTCGCACTTGAGTTCAATGCGAATTCTACCATGGGTATATGCACGGCCCAATCTCGCTGATCGGGTCGGACGAATGACCGAAGGATCTGGACCACCGTCTGGATCGCTCGTTCTGCTTGGCCATCCCCTTGAGGATGGAATGCGGTAGTTAACTTGAGTTTAACACCCATGAGTCGGTGTAACTCAGTCCAAAATTGAGACGTAAACTTCGTGTCACGGTCTGACACGATGGATGTTGGCATGCCGTGCAAGCGCACGACATGTTGCAGGAACAGATGCGCCAGTTCAATAGTCTTGACCTGGGTCGTCACAGGCACTAGGTGAACCTGGCACGTTAGTTGGCACAGAACTACCCAGAGGTAGTTATAACTCAGGCTCGTCGGGAATGGTCCGACGAAATCCATGGCGATTGACTCCCAAGGTTTCTCAGGGACCGGGAGCTGGTGAAGCAGTCCCGGATATCTGAGTTTGCTTTTCTTGGTCGTCTGGCACGTCCCGCAGGACGTGCAGAATTTCTCGATGTCTTTTGACATCGAAGACCACCAGTAGTGTTTGCGTATGTACTCGAGCGTCTTCTTGGCGCCGAGGTGACCAAGGATGCGGTGTGCGTGCTCGATCGCGATGCCCGTTATCCTCTCCCCTTTATGAATAGATTCAGGGAGGACAAGTCGTGGCTCGCCTGAATCATTCAGACGGAAAATTAGCCCATCGACGATCGAGAACCTAGGGAAATCCCCAGGTTTTGCCAGGATCCCTCTCCAAGCATTGTGTTTGGAGTAGCCGTCTTTCACACTTGCGATGAAAGCTTTGTCCTCTACATGAGGACGTAGCTCTGCCAATGGCGGCAGTACATCTTCGAGGGAAAGCTCCCTCCTCCCTTGACGATCGTCAGGGGGATCGAGCACGGATGCTTCGAGATCTCGTGGCTCCTGAGCGTCTCCGATAGAGTGGGACGCGCCCAGCCGTATGCACTGCAGTCTCAACCTGTGCAGGTGTAATAATTCCCGTGCTTCCTCAGCACGCGCCAAGGGCAGATCGTCGCCCTCTTTATCAATTCGTATATCTGCGGATACGTAATCGTCGTAGTGGACATCCTCGTCTGACGAGGACTCATAGTATCGCGACAGGGCGTCAGCCACTTTGTTTGTGTGGCCTTGTACATACACGATGTCACAATTGAAACCGTGAAAGAAATTCTGCCAACGAATGTGACGCGGCGCAGTGTGATTCTTCTCTTTGAAGTAAGTAAGCGCCTTGTGGTCAGTGACCACAGTGAATTTCCGCCCACCAGTCAGCTCGTCGAGCCATTTGGTGTCACCGGAGTATCAACCTTCGGGTTTGGACTCACTGACTATCACCGGGGTATTAACCTTCGGTGAGTTACTTCCGTCACTGGAGTATCAACCTTCGGGTTGACTGCTTCATCTCTTGCTGGGTGGAAGCCATGATGCCGCAAACTTGTGGGCATTATAAACTCAACTGCACAGTATGTGCCCAATCCCGCAGCGGACCAATTCAGGTTGTCACTGCCTTTTCTCATCAACAACAATGCCGTTGTTGGTTCTTTTCCTTTCCTTTTTTGATTTTTGACGGTGACTCAACCGTTACTCTAGCTTGTCATATTGACACTTGCTACTTCATCGTCGACAATGCTGTTGTCGAGAGCTGGGTACATATGTTCCAGGAGAAACTCTAAGTGGGCTTTGCCTACAAACTACTACTATAGCCTCCTGCAATGAGTGTACCCCCGCTTGCATACATTCTTTGTATGTAGAGTGTTATATTTCCTTAATATGCTTGCTTTCCCTTTCATATGCTTGTACCCTGTCTGCGATTCAATATCGCAAGGGAGGAGGATGTAAGGGATTAACCTTACTTCACTATAATTCCGATTATAGTGATATTTATATTATGTTGCATCACTATAATTCCCATTATAGTGATGTGTTTATTTCTTTATTTATTTGTGCCGAGATATGTAAATTACATATATATACCTCGGAGTAGTTGTAAAGGCCCGGTAGCCTTTTACCTCTACCCCGTTGAATATACAGCACATTAAAGCTTATATTTAGACGGACTACCTGAGGCCTGAGGCGAACGGGGGAACGGAACGTACCATCCCCAAATAGTAAGCAAACCTTTCACGGCGCTTCATTTCCTTTCTTGGTATTCCTGCTACCAAAGTCAGTGCGCCATTGAGGCGACTGCCTATAAAAGCAGTGAACAATTTTTCACTTTTGTCTCCCTCAGTTCAACAATGATTGACTGAGGTGAGACTACACTTTTACCACATGTTTGTGTTGTCACTCATGTATCTTCATATGCCCTAGCGTAAAACGCTAGGTAATTAGTTCTAATCTATTAGTTCAACAACGATTGACTGAGCGTAAATCGCTAACATCCTAATAGAGTGTGCCATTGGGACGGGGTGATTAGCACTCATTATTTTCCTACATTGTCAATCAGCTGTTTCCAATATATTCAGAATTATATTGAATAGTATTCATCCAAATTAGGTGTGCAGTTTTTTCTGTCGCTTGCTGTACATGTTCACAAGAAGAGTCCTATTCTTGATATGTTCGATACAAAAAATCACATGGTACGGAGTTAAAGACATAGCCGATCACTTCGGAGTAGGTGATCGGCTATGTCTTTAACTCCGTACCATGTGATTTTTTGTATTGAGTACAGAACGTGAGAATAACGATTTAGCGTGAGAACGTTTATTTACATTGAGTAAAAAAGCTATTATTTTGCGCGTCCACGGAGCTCCTCAGACTGGGTACGAGTCTGGTCGCAACCCATGATGAGCAACATTGCAAATATTTGCTGATCTGCAAGCAAGGTCATGGTTGCGAAGCAACCTTTCTAGTATCAACAACTGATGTGACAATATGAATCGAATTCCGCCACTGATGTGCGAATGAATTGCAAGCGACCACATGACATCTACGCCGTCGCCCAAAGGGTTTAGCGCATGCTAGAGTAGTCCCTCTTCGCAAACAGGGACACGCGGCTCGAGTAGGAATTACGTGGAGCGGTGGATTATGTAAGCAACGCCCCCGGGCAGACGCTCGTGCGAAAACCAAGAGCAGCCTTCGTTTGTAGTAACAATTTGTACCCGCGTTCAATGCGCGCTGAATTGAGAAACCGATCTCTTCCATGTTGCCGACGGCTTGCGGAGCTGGTTTAGAGCGAGATCGGAATCCACGCTCTGCGGCCGACCGAACACAGTACTTGTTGCCAACCGCGTGCTCGCTTTACATGAGGCTACCACTCCCCATTGAACGCGAGTTCTTTGCACTACCGTCAGTTCCTCCGAGCCTTCACTGGATTGATTTATTGATGAATATTCGGGCTTTTTTCAGACGCATTTGGCCAAGCAAACACCACGTATGTCGTTCCAACCGTTTTCGTATGGCCAAGCCGCCTCATATCCAATGTAGCCAATCCAACAAGAATGGGAGAAGATTGATGTACGTCTATGACTGCGAATCAATGTGAACAAACCCCCAGACTCTGATACGCCTTAAGCCCTTTGAACCAGGTGGAGGGCGCCACGAAAACATACCGATGGTGAGTGCTCGGCATCGTCTACTCCCTCTTTCGGTTTCGCTAACATCAGACATCTTCAGACGGTATTCCCAACGTCGAGACGTAGGTTTTGGAGTGCGCCCGCGCCCGCTTCCCATCCTGTCCTGTGCGTTGCTTAGTCACCTATCTTCAGTGCCTTCACTCAGAAACCTAATCTCACAGTCCAGACCGGCAGACCTCTGGGGCGCGAGTACGCCATCAAACCTCTGCATAAATTCTGCAATACGTCTGCTTCTCACCCCAAACATACTCTTCCTCTTCCTATATCGATCTTCTATACCACTACCTTTTAATACTTGCATCGACTCTTCGACAGCTGCTCATCGTAGCCCCACATCGCGGGCGCTGTGTACTGTACTCTTTTCCCTTGCATCCGCATCTTTGACTCCCCAACTCTTCGGGAACCTGATACCCTATCCACACTTGACTTTCTGTATCCATATCTCATCCTCCTTCCGATTCAACCTATCCATCTCTTTCTTCATTCGGCAGATTAGTCCGCAAGCATTCTTCTGTCTTTGTCTTTCTACAATATTCATTTCAAACATCCGTTTGTGATCGTGTTGACTCTAAGCTGAATGTACATGTCGAGAGGACTGCAACAAGAGCGGAATAAAGTAATGGCCAAGTCTTTGCCGTAAGGCAGGTACTTTGATGTGCCAGGGTGGGAGCGGCATCCTCCGACAGCACCCTCACGCTTTTCCGCTTTTCACTTGGTCGCGCGAATCGGTCGCGCGAATCGAAGTGTTGACACATTCACCTTACCACCCTCGCCGCTGACGTGTCTGCAAAAAAAAACGAGCTGAATTGACGCCCTACGGCTTTAACCTCGGACTCGTTATCGTTATTATGGAATTGCGGTATCGATCCAGCTCTTATATAACGCCCATTCGGCGGAAAGGATAGTAGCGCCCTAAATACATCTTACATCCCACAAACTCGGTTTAAGCACTTCCGTGCAACTTGACACGGTTTTTCCACCGCACTGGGCTTTTCCCTGCCGATCTCCACCTGCTTGCTGGCAGTTGACTTGGTTTCATGACCTCTCGGTACCGGTACCATCGTTCTACTTGGCCTCTCCAACTGCCGCGACAGATGAACGTTGCCGTGTCATGCTCCTTTGAAGTGCACGGTCCAAACACTGCTACCAGGACATCATCCACATTGATGGTTGCCTGATACACGATGCACGTGCACAATAGAACACGTCCATTGGCGCCCACTCTACGTACTTCCGCTGGTACGATCAGGATTCTTGGCGGTTGGGTTTCCAAGATATGGGCACTTTCAAGCGCGCATACGGCATGCTATTTTCAACATGCTTTTGAGCCTTCTCCCTAGAGACTCACCAATCTATGGCGCGCATTTCTATATACCTCATCTCCCGACGTGGGAGACCACTATGCTCTTGATATCAATTGTATTGGAGCTTCTTATGCGAATCGCACTCGTTTCTTCACATGTCTACTCATTCGCGAAGTTGTGCGCGCGCAGATGATTCTGCAAGTTCAGGAACTGGTATCGCGTATTCATGCTGTGCATTGTGGCGTCCTCTCCTGATGAGCAGCAGGCAGCATATAAACCATCATTTCGAGTGCACCGCATTTCTTCGTAGCATCATTTTACTATGCCTGATATTTTCGGCATAATGAGCATGTGCAATTTCAACTGATTGCTATTGACATGCACAACTCTATTGAACAGTAGTCGTTTTGGTAAATGAATGAACCGTTTGCTGCGTTGGCGAGAATCTAAACGTATGATCGGTTGTTCGAAGCTGAGGTTGGTCGCACTCAGCTTCTTGCGTTTGAGGATCCCTACTCCCATCGAACGGAAGCGTCTCCGCGCAATTGAATCACTGACCAATACGTACTCATCTACACGTGTTCCATGCGTGCCCACACGCGGGCGCGGCCATAATTACGTTCTTGACCTTAATTGTCTGATATCCCGGCGGAACTGGGGATTCGTGTGGGGGTGGCCATTTAAAGGGGCTCTGTCTTTCTCCGTCTCCAAGCACTCGAAGCCCCCAACTGGTTGCTGGCGAATACAACCATGGGCAACAGTTCCAGCAAACGAGTGGGTTCCTTCTCACGTCATTCAGCGGATAGATGTCGGGCTAACCATGGTATAGAAGAAGGCGGAACAAAATGCATATGAGATGAGGGATATGAGGGATTTGGATGACGTATGTTCAGATCTCTTTCCCTCAATGGGATTTATATCCTTATCGTCATTCCCTTCGCTCTCTCTGATGTGAACTTTGAAGCCTAATATTCCAGGTGGGGGCCGTCCGAACCGGACCGGACGTGGGGCCAGTGGAGGCAACCATCAGGGCAGAGGTGGTGGCCATCGGGATGGCTATAGGGGCTGGAGTCAGGGATCATCCACCCGCCGGCGCAGATACATTATACGAGGTGATGACTCAAATAAGGTATACGGTTTATCATTGTGGCTTCAACACATTTATAGTGTAAGGATCGCTAATCGCTTCTTCCCCAGTACCGCTGTTTCGGTCAAGTCTCATACGACAAGATGGGGGTGCTGGACTCTCCCTGCTCATTCATTTACTTTGTAAGTACGTTTCTTCACGAAACTTGTTTTGTTTGTGTTCACCAATGGCTAGATGGACCTACTCCAATGGCTCGTGTCTTTATTCCATGGCAGGCCAAGACGCTGGACGGTAGTGAAGCAATCTTTGCATATACTAGTTACCTATAAAGTCATTAACGCTCCGACTTCGGACCCATTGTTGCACTGTTGCAGCACTCAACCTGTTCACTCAACCTGTTCACTCTGATTCGCCGAGAAGACACTGTAAAGGTACATCTTGCATTCCCCGAGACTGAGTTTAGTGCGTCCGCGCGTGCGATTGGGTACAATCTCTTATACATAGGACAGCAGGGAGGCACCATCAGTTGTAGATTACTTTGCCTCGTCACTCCTTGACACAATTACATCCATCATTGCTCCTACTATGCAATAGTCACTATTCAATAGCAAATCATGGGCTAATCGGATAGGACTTTCGCAGGTTCCGAGAGATCAAGCACAGATTTTGTCCATTATCTTCGACGCGCTCACTTCATCGAAGTTCACATAAGCCACTTCTCCGCCCTTCCCACCCACTGAAACTCTCCTTCCTGTCTGGATAACCTCTGAGATCGGCTCGAAATCATCCGGGAGCCAACGAAGGTATGCTAATCCATTTTCCAATGGAGTGCATAGACAATTCCGATCGAGCTTGATGGGTAAGGTTAGGTCCGGTTGATATGTCACCGCGAAAGCTTCATCCACGCATAGCATCGGGAGTTCCAACCATGTGCCAGTATTCAGGTCAACCGTGAAGGGTCCTTCAGCATCGTCTGAGACTTTCCATCCGCGCAGTCGAAGGACCAAACCATCCTTGGAGTAAGACATATGGTAGGGAGCTTGAAAACTCCACTGGCTGGATTGGGCATCCTTGGTGACTTCAGCCAAACCAACTCGTTTTGTGCATTGTCCGGAATTGATGTCCCAAATTCGTATGGACAAATCCTCGATGCCGAAGCAAGTTTGGCATCGTCAGGGGAGAAGCATGCGCACGTAACTGAATCAGAATGTCCGCGTAATAGAATGGGGGATGAGCTGGGATCGTTTGAATCTGTTAACTGAATGATCTTGTCCTTGTCTACAGACACCATGAAACGAGCATTCGATGCAATTTCACATGGAACGCCCTTGCTCTCTTGTTCTACGGTTGTTTCTGCATCCCAAATTAGGATCGAACGATCATGCGAACCCGAAGCCAACCGGGCGCTGTTCGGGGAAAATGCCACCGCATATACACTGTTGGTATGGCTAACAAGGGTACGAGCATGAGTCCACCTTGTCCCATCAGCGCGCCACAGGGAAATGGTCGAATCCGCCGAAGCGGATGCAATCCATTTGCCGTCCGCCGAGCAGGATACGGAGTATACCGCGTCCGAGTGATTTCCAAGCACAAGTAGGTTGTCGTCTATCTCGAATATGTTCAGGATGCGTACCATGCCGTCTTTGCATGCCAGGATCACCCTTTCGTTGTCGGGATGGAAGACAAGACAGAACATTTGGCTGAACACATCTATCCGACGGACTTGTTCCCAGATGCAGCGTCCCAGACTCGGACGGTCCCATCATACGATGCAGATGCCAAGCGTGTTCCATCCAGTGAATACACCACAGAAACCACGGCATCGGTGTGACCTTCGAGGATATGAATATTCGACCCTTCTGCGGCATCCCAAATACGAACGGTCGTGTCTCCTGATGCCGATGCGAGGCGAGTCCCGTATGAAGTGAATGCAATAGAGTTTACGCGTTTGGAATGTCCGGAAAGGCGTACGGGCTTCCAGAACCATCGGCATTGCAAATATAGATCGCGCCATTCTCGCATGCACACCCAACTTGTGAACCATCGGGAGAAAAGGTGACATGAACGCAGTCGGAGAGCAAGTCCACCTTCGAGACTTTGATTCCAGTATTCGCATTCCATACCCAGATGCATTTGCTTCTGAAAGCGGATGCCACGTAGGTACCATCCGATGAGTAGGCCAAGGAACAAACGGGGTGTGGATGACCTTGAAGTTTTAGAAGCAGACGGCTCCACGATTCCTGAGTATTCCCGAGCGCTGTGATCATAATGGCGCTGTACAGGGAAGTAGAAGGAATTGATGAAGAGTTTGGATCGGTGAATGGGGGGGTGGAAAAGACGAGGAATGGACTTTGAACAAGCGCCTGTTTGGAACGGAGAACGAAGCGGTACATCTTGAGAATATGCAACCGAAGACCTCCCATTTCGTCATGCCCTCGCTGTGTGATGGCGTGACAGGCTCACTCAAGTAGTCAATAACAAGGGGGAAAGTGGCACGTACCATCCATTGCTCCAGCTGGTGCAGACCGTGGCATGCAGCCATTATTTCGTCCATAGCCCCCATTGCTACAACCCAGTACAGAAGCCATTGACATACGACCTGTTCAAGTGCCCCAGCAACTCCTGGATCTGCAGGACGGACTCGACAAACAAGCGAAATCCAGCTCTTACAAGCGAACGTCGCTTTCGGTGGTATTGCGCTGTCGAACAGCGCCTGAAGGTCCGGGACGTCTTCCTTCAGGCGGTGCGAGTGTTTCCCAAAGAGTCCTAGGAGAGATTTGCAATGCGAAAGGTGCTGGAGCGTCCAGAGAGCCAGATCCAGGTCAGTTGAGCTTGAAGATGTGTATCCCTTCCATTGCAGTCTAAGCAGAGTAGCGCTCATATCCTCCTCCACGCGCACCGTTTCTTTCTCAAACTAGTCCGACTGTTAGAGGCGACGTCACAATCTCGCTATTCGATACCCACCGCCCCCGAAAAAAGATTTGTGACCTCTGCGACTAGTTTGTCCATCTGGTCTTGATCCAGAATACGTTCGGATATCTTGAGGGTGCCACCCACAGAAGACAACCATGACTTCAACCTATAAGCGAAGTCTCTATGTCCTTCATTCAGAGTTTGCATCGATGGCCACGAGAGGAAATAATGACCTTGAGAAACCGTTTCGGAGTCTCCTTGCCCCAGGAACGTCACTCAACCTATGGAGATGCTCATAAAGAGTCATCTTGGATTCAGATAGTAGTCGTATCAGGGATGATTGGCGCCCGAATCGCAGCCTTGCTTCATCGAGGCTGGAACAAAGGAGGAGTTTCTACAATCACAGCGTGAGACAGAGGGAAGGTTAGAACGAGGTATACGAACGTCTTGGGCTGCCACAATCTGCGCCAGTTGGGAAATGGCCTCAACAAGGAGTTTATTGTGTGTCATAGCAGCCATGGATTCCACCTCCGTCACCAGGGTTGGCACCGGTGTAGGAAGCACTTTATAAATCTTCTCTTTGATTGCCCTGCGGCGGGCAACAGCCAACGACGGGCTATTTAGTCCCCCATCATCACTGAAACTGCCACCCAGAAACTGCACAGAAATTTCCTGAATGATGGACGTAAAGAACCAACAGTTCTCCCCTGAGAGATTGAACATTATGGACTCATGGTGGACAACGTCGAGAGTCTTTACAAGACTTTTGAGGGGGATGGGCGACGCAAATTCGATGACAGCCTCTCTCCGGACCTTCCTGCCGAGCAGATTATGAAGAACCGTAGTTATCTTTACCTTACAGACGAGACAAAAGACTGTCAATGCAACACCCGAATTCAGTTCTCAGTAGTATAAAACTCACCAGATCATTTGCTGCAATGTACAAAGCCAATATCTTGAAGAGATTCTCCGAACGTGGGCGACGGTCTAAACGGATCCAGAACTTCGTGCCTCGCTTCATGACTTCAAGTAGTAGAAAACGATGTGGAACTCGTCTCGTCGTCCTATATCGAATCATCCGAGTGACAGTTGCCGCTTCGGCCTCCTCGCTATCGTGCGTTTTCGTGCAAAAGACACCAAGGGTGTATTCCGTGTCTCCCATATGAGGGATGTTTCTTAAGATGTCTTCCTCAGTCGGACGTCGCACACTGGGGGGGCTGGAATAGTCGCTTTCATCGTCCGAACCCGAGAGACTGTCAGCCAACGATGGTACTCGTTTAAGAGGATGGTCCTGTACATTTAACTCCACCTGTTCTTGGTGCTTAAGCGGAGGCATAAATCTGTGCAAAGGAATCTGTCTTACCGTGGAATACGCGTCCTGCGATAGGAGCATTTGAGATTTTGACCGACGAAGAGATTTGGGTAGGCTCGTGCTAGAAGCGGTGCTCATATCCTGAGAGGTTTAGGAAACAGTCTTTTCGTAGGCGTCGAAATTCTGCCTTACCTCAGTTTCAAGCCAATCGATGGCAGATTCGAAGGCTGGGGACCCAAGCGGCAATTTCCTTCCCGACTCGCTACCATCCTGAACGGGAGGACGATCATATGAAGCGATTATTTGATGAATTCTTCGACGGGCATCGGCTCCCAGGTCAAGCCACCTTAAAGTCCCTGTAAGTTTGCCACTTTTATTGTCGAGACCGTACAGGTATTCTGCAACCACAGATGCAAAAAAGTAACAATTCTCCTAGCAATCCGGATGAGGTAAGATACTCAGAAGCAAGAGAATAGCATGTGCATACCGGCCAGACTTTATAAAATTTTGATGACTCCCTAAGTGCCTCAAGGACACGGAGCAAGTCCGTTAGCGAAGGTGGGTCGCGAAAAATGATTCTCGTCTTCTCGACACTCTTCGTACTACCCAACAGAGCGGCTCTTTTCCCAGAAAGACTCGCCTGTTCCGGTGATTGAGTGAATCAGAATCAAGAGAATGGCCAGTAACGATGCTCACTATGTCATTTGCTTCCAATGCACTGGATATCAGATTTCCGAGAGCGCCCACCGGCCGCGTTCTCTCGAGACGCACCCAGAATTCTTCTCCAGTGGGTTTCGCCATTCGCAGAAGTAAGAACTCGTGATGAACACCCTTCTCTTCCTTGTAAATGATCAATTCATTGACTGGAGACGAGGGAGCATCGGGAGTAGTCCCGATGTAGGAACATATATCTGCGAGTGGTGATGATAATCTTCTAGAAGAGAGAGGGATCTTTGACCAAAGAGTAGATCGCCTCGAAGCCGCGCTTGTGACCGAACGCTTAGACACGATAGATATTCTGTCACGATCGATATCTGCCATAGAAGACAAGATCGAGGGGAACCTCTAGTGTGTGTGGTTGGTTGCAAGAGACGCAAAAGGACAGGATGGACACGTGAAGTTGGGTCTGCGAGTAGCACGCAAGCTTTAGATACAAGTAAAGGCGAACGAGCTAATTGAGATTCGACCATTTCCCTACTTATGTAATTTAATGAGCTTCGCTTTTTGTGGCAAAGACGTTTCGGAACGAATGGGGAGAAAAGTCCACGCCCCTAACACAAATGAATAAAGAAAGACATGGCAAAGACCCGTTTCTTCAGCGCCTTGCGCACGCGCGATGGCATTAGCAGTACGTCACGCAGCCTACAAGGAGTCCACGGTGGGAAAGTGCTGCACAGAACCGCTCGCAAAGTGATGCATGATACAAGTTGGCTGGCTCCGGTGGATTATGTAAGCAGTGCCCTCGAGACCCAGAGCTGTAATATGCGCTGAATTGAGAAACCGATTCCTGTGATTTCCCGATGTCGCCGACGGCTTGCGGAGCTGGCTTCGAGCAAGATCGGGATCCACGCTTTGCGGCCGACCAAACACAACACTGTTGCCGACCGCGTGCTCGCTTTACATGAGGCTACCACTCCCCATTAAATGCGAGTTCTTTGCACTACCGTCAGTTCCTCCGAGCCTTCACTGGATTGATAGGCCAACATTTATTGATGGATATTCGGGCTTTTTTCAGACGCATTTGGCCAAGCAAACACCACGTATGTCGTTCCAACCGTCTCGTATGGCCAAGGCCAAGGCGCCTCATATCCAATGTAGCCAATCCAACAAGAATGGGAGAAGATTGATGTACGTCTATGACTGCGAATCAATGTGAACAAACCCCCAGACTCTGATACGCCCTAAGCCCTTTGAACCAGGTGGAGGGCGCCACGAAAATATACCGATGGTGAGTGCTCGGCATCGTTTACTCCCTCTTTCGGTTTCGCTAACATCGGACATCTTCAGACGGTATTCCCAACGTCGAGACGTAGGTTTTGGAGTGCGCCCGCGCCCACTTCCCATCCTATCCTGTGCGTCGCTTAGTCACCTACCTTCAGTGCCTTCACTCAGAAACCTAATCTCACAGTCCAGACCGGCAGACCTCTGGGGCGCGAGTACGCCATCAAACCTCTGCATAAATTCTGCAGCACGTCTGCTTCTCACCCCAAACATACTCTATATCGATCTTCTATACCACTACCTTTTAATACTTGCATCGACTCTTCGACAGCTGCTCATCGTAGCCCCACATCGCGGGCGCTGTGTACTGTACTCTTTTCCCTTGCATCCGCGTCTTTGACTCCCCAACTCTTCGGGAACCTGACACCCTATCCACACTTGACTTTCTGTATCCATATCTCATCCTCCTTCCGATTCAACCTATCCATCTCTTTCTTCATTCGGCAGATTAGTCCGCAAGCATTCTTCTGTCTTTCATTTCAAACATCCGTCTGTGATCGTGTTGACTCTAAGCTGAATGTACATGTCGAGAGGACTGCAACAAGAGCGGAATGAGGTAAGGGCCAAGTCTTTCCCGTAAGGCAGGTACTTTGGAGCGGCATCCTCCGACAGCACCCTCCGCTTTTCACTTGGTCGCGCGAATCGAAGTGTTGACACATTCACGTTACCACCCTCGCCGCTGACGTCTCTGCAAAAAAAACGAGCTGAATTGACGCCCTACGGCTTTAACCTCGGACTCGTTATCGTTATTATGGAATTGCGGTATCCATCGGTCTAGCTCTTATATAACGCCCATTCGGCGGAAAGGATAGTAGCGCCCTAAATACATCTTACATCCCACAAACTCGGTTTAAACACTTCCGTGCAACTTGACACGGTTTTTCCATCGCGCTAGGTTTTTCCCTGCCGATCTCCACCTGCTTGCTGGCAGTTGACTTGGTTTCATGACCTCTCGGTACCGGTACCGTCGTTCTATTTGGCCTCTCCAACTGCCGCGACAGATGAACGTTGCCGTGTCATGCTCCTTTGAAGTGCACGGTCCAAACACTGCTACCAGGACATCATCCACATTGATGGTTGCCTGATACACGATGCACGCGCACAATAGAACACGCACATTGGCGCCCACTCTACGTACTCCGCTGCTACGATCAGGATTCTTGGCGGTTGGGTTTTCAAGATATGGGCACTTTCAAACGCGCATACGGCATGCTACTTTCAACATGCTTTTGAGCCTTCTCCCTAGAGACTCACCAATCTATGGCGCGCATTTCTATATACCTCATCTCCCGATCGTGGGAGACCACTATGCTCTTGATATAAATTGTATTGGAGCTTCTTATGCGAATCGCACTCGTTTCTTCACATGTCTACTCATTCGCGAAGTTGTGCGCGCGCAGATGAATCTGCAAGTTCAGGAACTGGTATCGCGTATTCATGCCGTGCATTGTGGCGTCCTCTCCTGATGAGCAGCAGGCAGCATATAGACCATCATTTCGAGTGCACCGCATTTCTTCGTAGTATCATTTTACTATGCCTGATATTTTCGGCATAATGAACATGGTTAGTGCTGTGCAATTTCAACTGATTGCTGTTGATACACAAAACTCTATTGAACAGTAGTCATTTTGGTAAATGATTGCTACGTTGGCGAGAATCTAAACGTATGATCGGTTGTTCGAAGCTGAGGTTGGTCGCACTCAGCTTCTTGCGTTTGAGGATCCCTACTCCTATCGAACGGAAGCGTCTCCGCGCAATTGAATCACTGACCAGTACGTACTGATCTACACGTGTTCCATGCGTGCCCCACACGTGGGCGCGGGCGCGGCCATAATTACGTTCTTGACCTTAATTGTCTGATATCCCGGCGGAACTGGGGATTCGTGCGGGGGTGGCCATTTAAAGGGGGCCATGTCTTTCTCCTCCGTCTCCAAGCACTCGAAGCCCCCAACTGGTTGCTGGCAAATACAACCATGGGCAACAGTTCCAGCAAACGAGTGGGTTCCTTCTCACGTCATTCAACGGATAGATGTCGGCTAACCATGGTATAGAAGAAGGCGGAACAAAATGCATATGAGATGAGGGATATGAGGGGTTTGGATGACGTATGTCTAGATCTCTTTCCCTCAGTGGGATTTATATCCTTATCGTCATTCCCCTCGCTCTGATGTGAATTTTGAAGCCTAATATTCCAGGCGGAGGCCGCCCGAACCACGCCGGACGTGGGGCCAGTGGAGGTAACCATCAGGGCAAAGGTGGTGGCCATCGGGGCGGGGGTGGTGGCTATGGGGGCCAGAGTCGGGGATCATCCACGCGCCGCAAACAATAAAGGTCCCGCGCGTTAGCGCGCAGACACATTATCTGAGGTGCATGATGACTCAAATAAGGTATACCATTGTGGCTTCAACACATTTATAGTGTGAGGATCACTAATCGCTTCTTCCCTAGTACTGCTGTTTCGGCCAAGTCTCACACGACAAGATGGGGGTGCTGGACTCTCCCTGCTCATTCATTTACTTTGTGAGTATGTTTCACCACGACACTTGTTTTTGTTTGTGTTCACCAATGGGTAGAAGGACGTGCTCCAATGGTGTCTTTATCCCCTGGCAGGCCAAGGCGCTGGATGTAGTGAAGCAGTTTTTGCATGTACTAGTTACCTATAAAATCATGAACGTCTCGACTTCGGACCCATTGTTACACTGTTGCAGCACTTGACTTGTTCACTTCTGATTCGCCGAGAAGACACTGTAAAGATACATCGCGCATTCCCCGGGCTAGTTTAGGGCGTCCGCGTATGCGACTGGGAACAGTCTCTTATACAGTTCAATTAATAGTTCGTATCCTTTGTTCTCTGGTGGACGGAAATGCAGGACAGTAGTGAGGCCCCAGCAGTTGAGTTACCTTATAGATTACTTTACATCCATCATTACTCCTACTATGCAATAGTCACTATATTTGATATTCAATAGCAAATCATGGGCTAATCGTGGATTTAGTCACAGGGTCAACCCATCAAAATTAACATAAATCACTTCTCCGCTCTTCCCACCCACTGAAACTCTCCTTCCTGTTTGGATTACCTCTGAGATAGGCTCGAAATCATCTGGGAGCCAACAAAGGTATGCCAGTCCATCTTCTAGCGGAGTGCACAGACAGTTTCGATTGAGCTTGATGGGTAAGGTTGGATCCGGTTGATCTGTCATCGCGAAAGCTTCATCTGGGCGTGGCGTCGGGAGTTCCAACCATGTGCCGGTGTTCAGATCAATCGTAAAAGGTTCTTCAGCATCGTCTGAGACTTTCCATCCGCGCAGTCGAAGGACCAACCCGTCATTGGAGTAAGACACATGGTAGGGAGCCTGAAAACTCCACTGAGCGGATTGGCATCCTTGGCGACTTTAGCCAAATCGACTCGTTTTATGCATTGTCCGGAATTGATGTCCCAAACTCGAATGGACAAATCCCTCGATGCCGAAACAAGTTTGACGCCGTCAGGGGAGAAGCATGCGCACGTAACTGAATCAGAATGTTCGCGTAATAGAATGGGGGATGCGCTGGATCGTTTGAATCTGTTAACTGAATGATCTTGTCTTTGTCCACAGACACCATGAAACGAGCATTCGATGCGATTGCACATGGAATGCCCTTGCTCTCTTGTCTTACGGTTGTTTCTGCATCCCAAATTAGGATCGAACGATCACGCGAACCCGAAGCCACCCTGAGCTGTTCGGAGAAAACGCCACCGTGTATACTCTATCGGTATGACTAACAAGGGTACGAGCATGAGTCCACCCTGTCCCATTAGCGTGCCAGAGGGAAATGGTCGAATCTGCCGAAGCGGACGCAATCCATTTGCCGTCCGCCGAACAGGATACGGAGTATACCGCGTCCGAGTGATTTTCAAGCACAAGTGGGTCGCGATCCTCCCCGAATATGTTGAATATGCGTACCATGCTATCTTCGCATGCCACGATCACCCTCTCGTTGTCAGGATGGAAGGCGAGACAGAACATCAGGCAGCCCACATCAAACTGCCGACTTGTTCCCCAGATGCAGCGTCCCAGACTCGGACGGTCTCGTCATATGATGCAGATGCCAAGCATGTTCCATCCAGTGAATACACCACAGAAACCACAACATCGGTGTGACCTTCGAGGGTGTGAATGTTCGACCCTTGTGCGGCAGCCCAAACGCGAACGGTCGTGTCTCCTGATGCCGACGCGAGGCGAGTCCCGTATGCAGTGAAAGCAATAGAGTTTACGCGTTTGGAATGACCGGAAAGGCATTTGGGTTTCCCAGAACCATCGGCATTGCAAATATAGATCGCGCCATTCTCGCATGCACACCCAAGTTGCGAATCATCGGGAGAAAATGTGATATAAGAGCAGTCGGAAGCAAGTCCACCTTCAAGACGTTTGGTTCCAGTGTTCGCATTCCACACCCAAATGCATTTACCTCTGAAAGCCGATGCCAAGTAGGTACCATCCGATGAGTAGGTCAAGGAACAAACGGAGCGTGGATGACCTGAAGTTTTAGAGGCACACCGCTCCACGATTCTTGGGTATTCCAAGCGCTGTGATCACAACAGCGTTGTACAAGGAAGTAGAAGGAAATGACGAAGAGTTTAGATCGGTGGATGGTGGGGTGGAAAAGACGAGGAATGGGCATTGGACGAGCGCCTGTTTGAACGGAGAACAAAGCGGTACATCTTGAGAACATGCAACCGAAGGCCTCCCATTTGTCGTGCCCTCGCTGTGTGACACGCTCATTGTTAGTCGATAACAAGGGAGAAAGTGCACGTACCATCCATGCTCCAGCTGGTGCAGACCGCGGCATGCAGCATCTATTTCGTCCATAACCCCCATTGCTACGATCCAGTACAGAAGCCATTGGTATACGACTTGTTCAAGTGCCCCGGCTACTCCTGGATCTGCAGGACCGACTCGACAAACAAGTGAGATCCAGCTCTTACAAGCGAACGTCGCTTTCGGTGGTATTGCGCTGTCGAACAGTGACTGAAAGTCCGGGACGTCTTTCTTCAGGCGGTGCCAGTGTTTCCCAAAAAGTTCTAGGAGAGATTTGCAATGCGAAAGGTGCTGGAGAGTCCAGAGAGCCAGATCTAGATCAATTGAGCTTGAAGATGTGTGTCCCTTCCATTGCAGTTCAAGGGAGTAGCGCTCATATCCCCCTCCACACGCACAGCTTCTTTTTCAAACTAGTCCGACTGTGAGAGGCGACACCACAATCTCGCTATTCGATACCCACCGCCCCCGAAAAAAGGTTTGTAACCATTACGTCTAGATTGTCCATCTGGTTTTGATCCAGAATAGATTCAGATACCCGGGTGTCGCCACCAACAGACGACACCCATGAATTCAACCTAAGAGCGAGCTCCCTATCTTCCTCAATCAGAGTTTGAATTTTAGCTATGAGAGTGAAATAGTGACCTTGAGAAACCACTTCGGAATCTCCTTGCTCCAGGAACGTTACTTAGTCTGTGGAGATGTTCGTAAAGAGCCATCTTGCATTCGGATAGTAGTTGTACCAGGGATGATTGGCGTCCATGTCGCCGTCTTGCTTCATCGAGACCGGAACAAAGGAGTTTTTTCTGAAACCACAGCGTGAGAGAGAGAAAAGAGAGAATGAAGTATACGAACGTCTTGGGCTCCGACAATCTGCGCCAATCGGGAAATGGCCTCGATGAGGAGTTTATCGTGTGTCATGGCAGCCATGGATTCCACTTCCGCTACCAGGGTTGGCACCGGGTAGGAAGGACTTTATAAACTCTCTCTTTTATTGCCCTGCGGCGGCCACCAGCCAACGAAGGGTTGTTTAGTTGTCCTTCCTGACTAAAATTGCCACCCAGAAATTGAACAGAAATTTCTTGAATAATCGACGCAAAGAACCAACAGTTCTCCCTTGAGAGTGCGTATACTATGGATTCATCGCGAATGACGTCGAGAGCCCTTACAAGGCGTTTGAGGGGGATGGGCGAGCTAAATTCGATGACAGCCTCTCTCCGGACTTTCTTACCGAGTAGATTCTGAAGAGCCATAGTCATCTTTACCTTACAGATGAGTCCGAAGTCAATGCAAGGCCCGAGTTCAATCCCAAGCAATAAGCCAAAAACCTACCAGATCATTTGCTGCGAGGTATGATGAAGACGATATCTTGAGGAGATTTGCTGACCTTGGGCGACGGTCCAAACGGATCCAGAGCTTTATGTCTCTCTTCATTACTTCAAGTAATAGGAAACGATGCGCGACTCGTCCTGTCGTCCCATATCGAAGCAGGCGAGTGACAGTCGCCGATTCAGCCTCCTCGCTGTGGTGTGCCTCGGTGCAAAAGACACCAAGGGTATATTCCGTGTCTCCTTTGTGAGGGATATTTTTTAATATGTCTTCAGTCGGACGTCGCACAGAGGGCGGGCCGGAGTGGTCGTTTTGGTCGTCCGAACTCAAGAGACTGTCTGCAAACGATGGCACTCGTCTAAGAGGATAGTCCTGTGCACCTGATCTCAATGCGAAGGCAATATCTCTGCAAACCAAATCTATCATCTTACCGCGGAATAGGCGTCCGGCGATAAGGGCATTTGAGATTGTGAGTGACGAGGAGATCTGAACAGATGCGCGCCGGAAATCTTGCTCATGTATCAACCGGGAGGAATATCTTCGCAAGCGTCAGCACCCAGCACATATACCATTGGCCATAACGTGTAACTGCTCACTACGACGGATGCCCAAACAATTCGATCGATCAACTAATAGTGGGTGACCGCGTTAGGACCACAATTGCACAAAGAGTAGAGGCGAAAGTTATGCGCGTGAACTACTTTAGCAGTTTAAGCCATATATTTGACATGCACGCTCCAGCATGCCATTCCCAGGGTGTGCACAAACACAGAGAAGGATGGTTAAGGAAAATTGGGCTGCGACGCGCTGAACAATGCGCGCGCATAATTCAATTCTTCCGGTTCCATTTCTGGAAATCGGGTCTTGCATTCGAGTGACAATATTATGATTGTCAATAGACGAACTCATTCTCGAACATCAATGTTCAGATTGGGCTTGATGGGGCGCTGCCACCCGGTTATGCCATTCATCGTGTCTCAGCTGCCCATACTCTGAGGCGTCCATTGAAACATTCTGAAGTTACATCATCTATACTGGCGGATCCGCAGGGTTGCTGTGGCGGACCTGCCATGCATCGTTTTTTTTTCAGTATATTCGGCCGCTGCCGGTGAGAAAAATGTGTTTTCCGCACTGATTTCTCTCGAGAAAAGTAGTCGCTGCCTCGTTGTAGTTTTTGGGGTCCGCCATACGCCATTTCCTGATCCGCTTCCACATCGTGGTTACCTCGTGGCCGCCAGTGAATCCAAAGTTACCAATCCACTCATCGTCCCAGCACAAGGGGCAGGAGATGGGGAATCCCTATCCATATAGCTGTATGAGGCTAACTTGTCCTTTCCAGTTTAGAATACTTCTTTATCCGTTGTTTCATTCAAAACTATTGTTTTCAACCATGCGTCCGCTCAATCAACGCTCATAATGTTGCCGGTAATGAGTTTCTGATCCCCGCACCCTGCCTACATGCCGTGGCATATGTACCGATTTAGGTCTGGCAAACCTCGATCTTTATTCACGTTCCCATCCCCGATCATCGTAGAACGTGCGATGAGGTTGGTCACCACCGCGACCGACTAAGCGAGATATCCATATTGTGATAATACTGTCAAGGAGTTGTGAAAGCACATCCGAGGTGCCATGTCGGGCAACAGGGAGCTGGGGTTTATCAAGGACAAGGACGTGGATCGTCAAGGGCGTCCAAATCATCGAAGTTGGTGCGTAGTTGCCCTTCCCCAGGGACGTCCCATCTATGTCTCATGATTTAAACGACTTGAGGACGAACATAGGTCATCTAGTCATTAGGCCCTTCCAACAAAACTAGCAGATGAATCTATACACCAAACACCAAGGTGACATGAAGTTTCTTGGTAAGCGCATCTTGGACCGATAAAGTGGCACAATAGTGGGTTGCGCCCACATCAGCACATCAGCCCTACGGCAAAGGTGCTCATTTATGCCGTCCGGAGAAAGTGCAAAAGCGCTCACCAACAACCAGTTCCCACGGTCTCTGGGAGTTGTCGGAGGCTACCAATCAATCCAAGATCCTCGTGTGGTTGTTGGTCGTGTAAGTGCTGAGTGAAACTGAGAAACCGGCTCTAATTTGCAACGAAAAACCATCCTGGCCCTGATTCCCAACAAAGACATACGTCATGATGAATTTTCATACTTCCAGCCTTTTTGCATCCTCGGGAGGCCCCTTTGGATTCCCTCAGTTGTTGTTGCCGCCGGGCATGTATGGCCCTTACATAAGGACGCCGAGATGTTATGGATCTTGAGTACCATTATTTCATAAAGGACCTCGAGGAGTCCTTGATTTCTGGAGACACCAACATCGACACAACACCTAACGTGTGTGAGAGCCCGGCTACCGGCATTGTTTCGAAACCATTGACCCTCTGGTCAAAGGTTCCTCCCCCTTCTGCACAGTTACCAACATCGTTCACTTCCGGCATTGAGGTTAGTCCCGAATCCCAGCTATCACTGATCAAAGAACTGGTCATCAGGAAAGAAGCTGGTTTTAGGCTAGCGAAACCTGTGGGAGAAGAATTTTGGATGCATTTGGAGAGAACAGGGCCTGTAAGCGCTCTCAGCAATCTGGAATTTTGTGAATGGGAGGCAAACGGCGTAGTGAGCGTCTCTGTGGGGCATCGTCTCGGCTGCTGCTCACCCTAATCCCGTCCATGTGTGCCAAATGCGACTCTGTTAGGTAGCACAAACAGTGTCGAGAAAACGAGGATCATTTTCGGGCCCCGCCATTGCTAAAGGATTTGTGCTGTGTCCTCGATGCACTTAGGGAGGAATCAAAAGTGTACCTGATACTGAGAATCTCCTCCCGCTCTCACAGGCAATAATATTCATCATTATTAGGAGAATTGTGATTGTGTTGCGTTTGTAGTCGCCTAGCGCCTGTACAGTCTCGATAAAAGTGTCGGGATTTTAAGATGGCCTAATCCTGGAGCCGAAGCCCGCCGTCAGACCACCGCCACACACGAGACTCTTTCGATTCGTGCTCTCAGTGCAGGGTTGGGAGGCATATCGCTGCCTGGGACTTCGGCCTCTCGTCTATCACTGTCGCCAACTCAACGCTGAGGGCTTCCGGACCAGTTATTTCCGAAGCTGGCTGCTGTCGTCTGGATGAGAAGGCAATTGAGTGTCAGGCCCTCAACGGAAGCGGGAGTTATGGAACGGTTTATCGAGGACGTTATAATAATGTGCGGGGACAGCACCCAATTTTTGCAAACCCCTTGTTATCATTAGCTAACTAGACACGTTGTAGCAAACCGTGTGCGTCAAAGTGCTGATCGCGACTGCTGGAAAGGGGACCGATGTGCCGCTGCTACTGATACCCGCGAAGAACTAGTATGTGGGCCACAAAAAGGTTCGCCGATTGGGGACCAGCCAAGGGCGCCTCCTGAGCATGTACTAGGAGCGTAAGCATGACGGCTAGATATGTATAGCCAGCAACGAGACCAACTGCCTCACGAACAACCGAAACTGGGCCTGAATTAATGAGAGGACTGAGTGTCATATTGACAAACATGGATAGAGCACAGAGCTGGATAAGTGCCCTAAGCGAGATGCAGCCCGTGATCCAGTAGGGGGCGAGGCAGGTAGACCGGATGCGCTGAGAGAGGGAGAAGTGGATAATGGGCAGAGTTGAGGGCACTGTAGCATTGCTGAGTCGGAGCTGACAGCTCTCATCACTGTTCAGAGCATATCGATTCCGAGGCATTCCATTCCATGGTACCCGGCACTGTAGCGCATCAGCGATCCTGCAGACAATGTCTGAGCCGGCGGCCACGACCGGGAAGCCGACAGTGTTCGAGGCGCCAGGGGTCTCGGGAATAAATAGTACTTGCACGAGGCTTCCCCATCCCTCACCATGAACCGTAATTGTTGAAGCACCAGCTCAGCAGGCAGCTCGGTTGGGATGGCGGTAGACTTTAGAAAGATATAAAACACATGTAAATACAGATATGCGGAATCAACTAGAGAATAACGTTAATGGCATGGGCGTGACAATATTGACTGTTGGAGTGACATATGAGAATCCATGTATGCGCACGTATTGAACGCTGTGGATGCGTAGGCGCGCGCTACCTATATAATGTGTCCTGCGTACTCGCATAAGAATCCGCATGTTATGCATCACGAGGAAAATGCCTATTTGGGAGCTCGACGACCGTGAAGTCTCGTGTCCTCCAGCTCTACTAACCGAGCTTACGCGTCCGTTTTCGTTCGCACCACCTTTGACGCCAACAAGGGTAAGACGATGGGCTGTTCCAAAAGTCGCCCAGTGGAGGACCCCCCAATCGAGGTAGACCAATTTGTGCCCGGGGGTGGAATCGCCAAGGTAAGGGCGTTACATTCTGGTTCCAGGTCCGTCACGCACCATGGCGACGTCCCTGTTGATTCGATCCTGCACTTAATAGACAAAGGTGGGCTATATTTGTAGTGTACATATGCTTCGTGAGCTGACACAGACGCAAGGTCTGTTCCTGCCGCTAATCGTTCGAGCCAGTCGTCTCAATGAATAGTTTTCCAGACTGCCGAGAATGTTCTTCAATCTCCCCCAGTTCGTCATGATAATGATATTGTATTCTGTCCCTCACTCCTGTTTGCTTTTCAGAGCCAGCCTACTACATCAAGAACCATTGTTTGAGTCGACATGCTGTCCTTGCGGCGTGGATCCCAAAACTGAAATTGTTGCTTCGCAGAATGGCCCAAATCAGAAGGGACACCACCGTGGGGCCTCGGGCCCCGGGCCCTCAAGGAATTTAGAACATCTCAACTATACCAATGACGTACGAGAACCTGCAGTAAGGACCCAGTCCGTCCTGATCTATAGTAAGCTCTAAATTGAAACGTGTGGTGCATTAGCAATATGCGAAAGCTGTGTACAGCAATCAACGTGCGCCTGGCCCGGTTCAAGCTGGTCCTTCTACTGCTTCTCGGCGGGCTTCTGACAAGCCGCCACCCCAAACTATGGTGAGCCACATATTACCACAGTGCTTCACACATACAATTTATTTCCTGCAGTCCACTGCCTCTCCCAGTAACAATCATGTCGAGGGACTCCCATTGAACTACAATGTGATTCGTACTCAGCTTCTCTGAACCTCTCATGCTCATATTGTTGTCATCGTAGCGAGCGGCTCCACCTTCTACTGAGAGTTCCAAGGCGAGCTCCTCTGGCACCCCTTAGGCCATTCGGTTGGGTTGACCCGTATTGAATAGCCCTTTTCAGAACATCAAAATGGGTCTAAGAAAGAGGAAATGGGAACAGTGTGTTTTCACTTATCTCAACTTGAGTTCAATTCTCTCATTAAATTACAGGACTCGCACTCGCCTTCCAGTCTATTAGTATCGAAATCTCCAGTACGTTGGTTGCAGCTACTTTCGGCCGTATCTGGTGATTTGGATGGAACTAGATCAAACGCATGGACGAAGCACAGACACACCAGGTCGGCGTGAACATTCGTTTATCCTGCGATATTTCGCTCACCACTGCCTTCCGTGCGACAGGATGATACTGTCTCGGTACCTAACGGTCATCGCACCACCCGATCTCAGGTTGTGTCTGGCTTTCCATTCCGTTTGTGATTTTTCATTAATTTTTTTGACACTGGTTCCAGCAGCCTCCCTCAAAGGGTGTTTCAAACAGGGGTTCCCCGGAGACCTCGAGGGTTGTATGTAACGTTGGGAACCTGGCCACTGGCGTCTTGTACTGAAGCAATTCTGTGCAGGCGAGACAGAGTTCCAAAAAGTCGACCCCAAATCAGGTTCGTTATACAGACCCGCGTGCGTATATATAATCGACCGTATCATTACAACACTACCAATAGGGTCAATCCGCCAACGTGCCCACAGAAAATGAGGTACAGACAAATCCTTACTTCAGCATTACTCTGACACTCCCTCCGGCTCAATAGCCCCAATCCATGTACCCTATAGCGCCGGCACCGGTAGAGGTGAACACGCAATGACTGTGTCGCGGTGTCCGCTGATGCAGCGCCCAAAATAGGTACACTCTCGTACAGACAAGATCCAAACACCAACGCCAGTTCGTAGCCCAAATTTTGCTATTTCTCGGATAGTCGGACCCTTACTATGACTGTCAGATCCAAGCCGAATGGGACCCTCTATATGCTGTTCCCAAACCACAGAGCTCGGTGTGTTTTCTAGCCCCATCATACCGTTCCAACTGAATCGGAGGTACAGGAGATCACGTCCCGTACCCCTGCTCGACCCATCAGCGATGACAGCGGTCAACGGCAGAACCTGCCACCGCCACAGCGCAAATCGTCACATTCCACTCGAGCTCCCAGCAAGGGTGCTGAGCCAGAAAGGGAAAATAGCTCAGATGTTCGTATTTGCAACTGTACCTCGCATGAGCCAAGGCTTGTGACTTACGGCTTCATTCTTCTCCAGCCAATAACCCTACGGGATCAGTCGCTAGTAAGCACTTGCATTTCCCCCTCACACACAGAAGGAAACTGAACTGATTGCCGGGCTCATCGGCCACTCTCTCAGCAGCGAGCCAGAGGCGACACTCGGGTAAAGCTTGTTCAATGTCTTTTAGCGTCTGTACTTACCATGATGGTTCCATTTAGCGTCCGCACCACCCTAAACACGAAACCAATGTACGTTCCGCATTTTCCTCTCCGTGATTCGTCACGGGCTGATCTTGCCACAGTCTCGTGGAGCCGCTGTGCGCAGAGAGTCACGATTGGATGATGAACCTGAGCAATATCAACATCATCCTGATCCGCAGCCGAGATTTTCGACGAGTTATAGTTAAGATCCGGTTGCCTCGGACGGCTACTACCAACTTTCGTTATCTGTACAATCGTCGTGTACTTATGTCAGCTGCGCTGTGCAATCACTGTACAGTAACTAAGCACTTGATGCACACTTATCCCCAATGCAACAACAAATTTGACCACTCCCCATGCAATCACAAAATTATCAAAATTTGGGAATACGACATTATACGTCAGTGGTTGGTCCCAGTAAAATGCCAACGGTAATTAACATTGTCGGATACCCATGATGTCCGTTCCTATGAACAGTATGCGCATTGTGTGCAAGTTCTGGGTGCCTACGTGGTGGGTTGTCGCATACTGCCAGTGGAGCCTGAGTGTGGGCAGTTTTGCTTTGGACACCAGTGGCGGAAGTGCTAGAAAAGCGGCCTAGGTGGAATGACCAAAAGAAAGAAGAGTCCTTTGGGGAATAAAAGCCAATACTTCATGGCTGGGATGCACGGAACCGGCCATGCATGGGTATTTGAAGTCGAGTCAATTCGTCAACTGACGTTAATTGTGTTGAAATCCTTGTTTTTCTTGGTACGCTGTGGACCGTCCATTGAGTCCGTCGGACTATACATCTTGCGCACGGGCATTTCCATGAAGGATTGCCCGATGCTTCTACTTTTGGCATCCATGTTGATGAACGCAGTCGAGGATGGCTTAAAAGCCACCTCGCGCGATTTTTCTCTTTCCTCTCTCCTCAGTTCACATCTTTGGAACTGAGGTGAGACTCCCTTTTTCATCACTTGGAATATTGTCTAATCTTGTACATATTTCCTAGCGCTAATTCGCGACTAGGTAATGACTAATAATACTTAGTTCACATCTTTGGAACTGAGCGCTAATTCGCGACTAGTTCATAATTTCAATAAATTGTGGCCGAGAGTACAACGCTTTTTTTTCCTTTCTTGACATCTTTCAGTTCGCCATCATGGTGTTTGTGCACCATTTGGATCGAGTGCTGCGGTGATATGATAAGTAGGATTTTTTCTTTCCTCCCTCACCCCTCACGTACACGGGTGACGAAACCTAAGGTATCATATTCTGTTTAATTGTAGAACAGATATCGAGACGCATATATTCGCTTTACCACCATTATTTTGAGGAATAACTTGCCTATCAATATCCGGTACGATTAGCAACTAGCTGGGACATCCAGTGTAGATCGTCGCATATCGCGCATGATGCTGCCATTTCTTGCCTGCGAACTCGTCCAAACGCTTTCGGTATGTGCATCAATGGCACCGATATATAACCTTAGTAGAGGCTGGGATCCTGCTTACATGTACGATTCATTTCATGCCCTGGTTGACCATGCATAAGGAGAAACGGGCGTAGAATTCATTCAATCGAAAGCGGTATGCGCGCTCGGAGCGTGTAGGCCGGCAGGTGACCAGCCTCTCTTTACGCTGATTCCAATCTAGGAGGGTTCTTCTCCCTTCCTAAAAAAGTTGGCCGGTAGGTCACAAAGAATTGTGAGTTCCACGGTACCATTGGGTTGCCGTTGCCGTTTCTGGCAGAGAATGGGTCGAGCCATGTAAATGTCTTCTTCGAGGTAGTCACCCTAGACCTCTTACGATGAAATCAAATCGGCCGATTTTGGAATCGGCTGTAACGGGAATAGCATGCAGCACATTCTGATAACTAGAGGCCCTAACGAAGGATTTAAGTAAATTCCAAAACTGCGCTTTGAAATTTCGCGAACCCTGGATTCATTTTCTAAAGCGACCCTAACCCTAGGGAATAGACTGCACAGTCTAACTGACGTCAAATGATTCGAGCGCAGATACAGTAATCATTGTGTATACGGACGGAGGGCAATCATGACCCGCGCGGGCAGTTTATATATTGTACAATCGGGTCACACAGCGAAACTATCTGTGTACGTGGTGAAATGCCACAGTAAGGAATGCAATATATATTTGCAACTCCATCAAAAAACACGCACCACACACGCGCATTTGGGATCTTCTGTCCGTTCGACTAGCTTTGGGGTATTATTGGTCCGGCCTATATGTAATATCCTAACAAGGAAGGTATAATGAATGACCAATTTCCCACGGGGAAAATTTTCATTAGCCACGCACACTCCCGCATTTCAATACACAGTCAGTTCCTTATGCCCAAGTACTGAAATATCGAACTTTGCTGTTTTCGAGGTATTCGGGATCGAATGACTTTGAACGTGGAAGCACTTGCACGTGTTATCCTCGTGGCAGTTTTTACTTGATATTGGTTTCCCTTAATTGCTGGATCACGCCAATTGTTGGGTGTCTCAGGGATGGCAAGATACTCCCATAATATCAGGGTTTTCTAAGGTCTTCGCTGCGGGCCGCCCACAATGGGTCTTTGCGCGAGTAAACGTGATGTACGTCTTTCACAGCTCGACGATACGGCTCTGGGTGTTGATGTCCGGCCGTACCGGTCGTGAAGAAATATGAACCAGGTGGGGGTTACGAGCCCAAGCCAAAACAAAACGGTCATCCAGTGGTAAGCAATTTTTTTCCCTCCGCCAGACTAGCGGTGTGGAGACATTGATGGCCTTTGCAACAAGCAGCAAACTATCGAACTATCAACTGTCAGAGGACCCAACTTAACTGTTCGTTAACGTCTGCCCCTGCAGGGTCCCCAACTGATACCACTTTTTCACTGCTACCGAAAGCCTCAATCCATCAACTCCTCTATCCCCAGCAGCAGCAAGGCACGCATCCAAGCACATCTCAAATTTTTGGCGGACTGAAACATTCCCTAGGTTGCATTTCCCCAGCCCGTTAGCAGACAACCGTACGCCCCTGGACAACACCATTAGTGGCACTTCTCGCTCACTTTATTCATCAGGTACGAACGGGGCCGGTACCAGAGTCTCGCTGCCCCTCCCATCATCAATCGGTGGGTTGATTTTCAAGTTTGGGTTCTATCAATTGGACCTGCTGATTCGTCCGAACGTCTATTCGCAGGCCGGATGCCACCATACCTCCGAGAGGGAGGTACAAAACGATGGTGTAATTCTTGCATAGTAGAAGCGCAACATCTACCCATTACCCTTTGCATTCATCAGTCAGCTTATGATATTTAATCGACAGTTACATGGGGGAAGATTCATTTCGAAAGGTTGTGAATCATCATACTAATTGTGACACGTCCACCCCATCGAAATTCACATAAACCACTTCCCCGCCCTTGCCACCCACTGAAACCCTCCTCCCCGTTTGCATAACCTCCGAAATAGGCTCGAAATCATCTGGTAGCCAACAAAGATACGCTAGGCCATTTTCCAATGATGTGCATAGACAATTGTTTCTAAGCACGATGGGTAAGGTTGGATCTGGCTGATAGGTCCGTGTGAAGGCCTCGTCGGAGCGTGGTGCCGAGAGCCCGGTCCATGTGGCAGTACTCAGGTCAATGCTGAAGGGCTCTTCAGAATCGTCTGAGACTTGCCATCCGCGCACTCGAAGGGCCAAGCCGTCTTGAGAATAGGATACGTGGTAAGGCGCCAAAAAGCTCGACTGGCTGAATGAAACACCCGCGACAACTTCAGCCAAACCCACTCGTTTTTTGCATTGTCCCGAAGCAATGTCCCATATCAGAACGGATTGATCCCGCGACGCTGAAACAAGTTTAGTGCCATCAGGGGAGAAGCACGCGCACGCTATTGAGTCTGCATGTCCGTTCAATAGAACAGGAGATCCATCAGGGTCGCTTGAATCGGCTAACTGGAGGATGTTGCCCTCGTCCACAGACACTACAAACCGATCATTCGAGGCGATTACAAATGAAACGCCTTTGTCCTCTTGTTCTATTGTTGCCTCTATATCCCATACGAGGACTGAACGATCTCGTGAACCTGAAGCCACCCTGGTGCCGTTCGGAGAAAATGTAACTGTGTATACCTTGCCAGTATGGCTAGCAAGGGTACCAGCGTGAGCCCATGTTGTCCCATCAGCATGCCACAAGGAAATTGTCGAATCCGCTGAAGCGGAAGCAATCCAATTGCCATCCGCCGAGTAAGATACGGAATAGACTGCGTCGAGGTGATTCTCAAGGGCAATATTGTCATTATCGTGGATGTTTAGGATGCGGACTTTGTTATCTTTGCATGCCACGATCACCCTGTCGTTGTCAGGATGGAAGGCGAGACAGAACATCAGGCAGCCCACATCAAACTGACGGACTTGTTTTCCAGATGCAGCGTCCCAGACTAGGACAGTCCCGTCATATGATGCAGATGCCAAAGATGCTCCATCCGGTGAATACGCCACAGAAACCACAATGTCGGTATGACCTTCGAGAATACGGATGTTTGAGCCGTCAGTGGCATCCCAAATACGAATGGTTGAGTCTCCTGACGCTGACGCGAGGCGAGACCCGTACGAAGTGTATGCAATGGAATTTACGCGCTTGGAATGACCGGAAAGGCGTTTAGGTTTCCCGGAACCGTCGGCATTGCAAATGTAGATCGAGCCATTCTCGCATGCACACGCAACTTGCAAACCGTCGGGAGAAAATGTTACATAATCGCAGTCGGAGGGTAGGTCCACTTTCAGGGTTTTAGTTCCGGTGTCTGCATTCCACAACCAAACGCATTTATCTCTGAAGGCCGACACCAGGTAGGCACCGTCTGGTGAATACGCCAAGGAGCAAACGGGGTGCGGATGTCCCTGAAGTTTTAGAGGCGCACGACTCCACGATTCTTGGGTATTCCCCAACGCCGTGATCACGACAGCATTGTATAGGGAAGTCGAAGGAAGTGCCGAAGAACCCGAATCGGTGGATGGCGAGGTGGAAAAGACGAGGAACGGGCATTGGCTGAGCGCCTGCTTCGAACGGAGGACGAAGCGATACATGTTGAGAACATGCAACCGAAGCTTGCTCATTTCGTTGTATCCACGCTGTATGACGTGATAAATCTAGGTAGCATTCTATAGCAAGGAGCAACTAGAACGTACCATCCACTGCTCCAGTCGGTGCAGACCACCGCATGTAGCGTCCATGTCGTCCATAACCCCCATTGCCACGACCCAATACAAGAGCCACTTGGATATGACTTGCTCTAGTGCTCCTACTACTTTTGGACCTGGAGGACTGACTCGACAGACAAGTGAAGTCCAGCTTTTACAAGCAAACTTCGCCTTTGCCGGTACTGCACTGTCGAACAACGCGGCAAGTCTCGGGATGTCTTCCTTTAGTCGATGTCGGTGCTCCCCGAAGAGAGCTGGCAAAGTTTCGCAATATGAAAGATGCTGAAGCGTCCAGAGAGCCAAGTCCAGGTCAGCCGAGGGTGAACATTGCTGCCCATTCCATTGCAGTTGAAGGGGAGCCGCGCTCGTCCCCGCCACTCCATGGGCAATTTCTGTATCAAACTGTCCAAGCGTTAAGTGCAACGTAACAATACCGCCACCCGATACTTACCGCTCCCGAAAAAATATTTGTAACCTCTGTATCCAGCTTGTCCATCTGGTTTTGATCCAGAATAGATTCGGATATCTTGAGAATGCCACCCACAGAGGATACCCATGAATTCAACCTAAGAGCGAGATCCCTATCTTCCTCAATCAGAGTTTGAATTGTCAGCCATGGGGGTGAAATAGTGACCTCGAGAAACCACTTCGGAATCCCCTTGCTCCGGGAACTTCACTTAATCTATGGAGGTGCTCGTAAAGAGCTATCTTGCATTCAGATAGCAGTTGTATCAGAGACGATTGGCGTCCGTGTCGCCGATTTGCTTCATCAAGACTGGAACAAAGGAGGAGTTTCTAGGATCGCAGTGTGAGATAAGGAAAAGGTTAGAACTAGGTGTACGAACATCTTGGGCTTTGACGATCTGCACCAATTGCGAAATGGCCTCAATGAGGAGATTATCGTGTGTCATGGCAGCTATGGATTCCACTTCCGTCACCAGGGTTGGCACCCGCGTAGGAAGCACTTTGTAAACTCTCTCTTTGATTGCCCTGCGGCGGCCACCACCCCATGAGGGGTTATTTAGTCTTCCCATACCACTAAAACTGCCACCCAGAAATTGGACAGAAATTTCTTGAATGATCGAAGCAAAGAACCAACAATTCTCCCTTGAGAGATCGTACACTATGGACTCGTCACGAACAACGTCGAGAGTCTTCACAAGACGATTGAGGGGGATGGGCGATCTGAATCTGATGGCAGCCTCTTCCTGGACCTTCGGGCCAAGTATATTCCGAAGAAAGACTGTCATTTTCACCTTGCGGGGGGAAGGTCAATGCGAGATCAAAGTTGAACAAGTCAATACTTACCAGATCATTTGCTGCAAGGTATGCTGAAGATGATATCTTGAAGAAACTACCTGTCCGTGGACGACGGTCTAACCGGATCCAGAACGTTGATCTATCTTGCCTGGTGACTTCGAGCAGTAGGAAACGATGCACAACCCGCCCTATCGTCCCATATCGAAGCAAGCGACTGACGGTCGCTCCTTCGGCTTCCTGGCTGCGGCGCAACTCCGTGCAAAAGGCACCAAGGGTGTACTCCTTGTCCCCTCTAACAGGAATGTTTCCTAAGATGTCTTCCTCCCTCAGATATCGCGAATGAACCACTTGATCAACCTGATCGATCTGATCGCTTAATATCGTGGAGCCCTCCGAAAGCGAGAATGTTCGTTTACGAGGATGATATGCATCCTGCGTGTGCAAATCAACTGCGGAGCTCTGTTCTCAAAAAGGTGGGATATTGTATCTGTACGAGAAAAAGTTGTCTCACCGTGGGGAATGTGTCTCGCGACAAGAGCATTAGAGATGCTGAACGACGAAGGGGTCCGGGGGAAGTCGCGCGGGAAGCCCTACTCATGTTCGCAAACGTCAATCATCAGAGGCTAGCATACATGCAGTTATATAAACTACTCACAATAATAAATGACCTCGCGAATTCGATCAATAAGGGACAATGAGAAAAGATGAGAAAAGAGAGCAGAAAGCGAAATTGTTGCGTATGAATAGCGCCAACAACTCGGGGATATATCCGACACGACTTTCCCTGAAAGTGGTGCATAAATGCACAGAAAACCGTTTAGGGATGGCTGCACGGATGGTGGGAGGATGGGCATGCACAATTCAAATTTTTCTATTCATCGAAATCGACTTTCGCAGGCATTATTGTGGTCCGACCAGCATGATGACGGCCGGTCACTTCAATTTGAATGAGCTCAGTTTCAAAGGATGATCAAATTGGTAGCGGGGGGGGCACTTGTCTATCCCTCGTGCATCGACATGCCTCATCTACTCCCCTGCTTGGTGAAGGCATTCGTTGGATGATGATGAAGTCTCAACTGCCAGAGGTCACATTATTTTGACTGCGGAGGTGGGGCTTTCCATCGTTTTCACGTCACCTCGACAATAACAGGCCAATAAAATCACATAAAAAAACGCCTCAATCTCATATTAGTTCTGGCTAATTCTGCAATGATTTCACCTCTTAAGTAGTGGCTCATTGCGAGATCCGCTATTTCAAAGCTGGTCATATGGCGGTCCCCTTGCCTCATGGTCACCTCATGGCTATGGATAGTGAATACTCCGTTGTTCAACGCAAAGCCTCCCCCTCGGGTTTGCGTTGTATCTTCAACAGGCAAAAGAAGCAGGAAAAGCCGAGGAAATCCCCTATCCGTATGCCCGGATGTGGGCAATTCATCTTTTCCAGTTCAGAGCATTTCCATACGCTTTTGCACTATCATTTGGTCTGGAACACGCTACTGATTTCTTCTGAACTGTACTTCTGTGAACTCGCTGTGTTATGGTTCTGGTGGTGGAAAATGACATGAGGTTTTTGGTCTTCGCTGCCACGGCTTGTACTGAATTTCCGTTTGGCCTAACCGGGTGTTCGATTTTCATTTTACAATAGAGTCAATGTAACGCGCGAGGGTTTGCATACATTCCTCTATAGTTCTGATCTGCCTAGCGGTCACATCATCCCCCATGCTGAATGGAGGCGGAACGTGTTAGTCGTCTCGCTTTTTGCATCGTAACCACTATTGCATACGATTAACCCGGCCAATACTGGTCCAAGGGTTACCACCAGTTGCTTCGACCGATTGACACCACGGCAACTGTATGAGGAATTGATACGGCAAGTGAGGTTATGATCATCGAGTGATTGCTGAGGCAGATCATATATTAACAAGAATAACGAGATGTAATGTTAACCTATGAGCCCCAAACCGTCAAAGTTGACGTGCAGTACTCCGCTTTTGCCCCCCAATGAGACCCGTTTCCCAATTTGGACCACATCTGAAACTGCCTCGAAATCGTCAGGAAGCCAACAAACGTATGCCAACACTCCGTCACGCTCAACACACAAACATGTGTCCTTCACTACGATCGGAAGAGACGGATCTGGGGAGTACGTTTCCGGGAATATCGAGGCTGAGTCGAAACCAATCGAATGTTCCAACCACGTGTCCGTTCGAAAAACAAGGGAATATAATCCTTCTCCCTCTTCTAGTATCTTGCAGCCACGAATACGAAGAAAGAGGCCATTCTCCGAAAAGCTGATATGAAAAGGGGCTTGTGGATCAGATTGATCTCGCCGGAACACACTGACCTCTTGGATCGGGATTTGCTTCAAACAGTTTCCCGTCCCAACGTCCCACACTCGGACAGTCATGTCTCGTGATGCGGATGCCAGTCTGAGATGATCTGGGGAGAAGGATGCACAGGTTATCCAGTCCTTATGCCCTTCCAACAAGATTCGCTGCCCAGGTGAATCTGCATGAATGTTCTTGTCATTATTGATGGACGCCCTGATACGTGCATCCGATGAAGTCGCAATAGTGAATCTATCTTCGATGTCCTCATCCTGTGAGGGGGGGTGCACATCACGGACCTGGATCGTGCGATCCCGCGATGCGGATGCCACGTGTTCCCCGTCTGGCGAGAATGCAACGGCATATACTTTGCTGAGATGACCATCCAAAACAGATGTTTTTTGACCGGTAATCGCATCCCATATGCAGACAGATTTATCGGCAGAGGCTGACGCAACAAGCCTTCCGTTCGGTGAACACGAAACGGAGTACACAACATCGGTGTGCCCACGGAGGATGCGTGGTTCCCCTTCATCTGTATCCCAAATACGGACGGAGTGATCGCCACAAGCGAATGCCACTGTTACACTCTCGGGAAAAAAGGCGACACTGTAGATGGGCGAGTTGAATCGGTAGATACCAAGCTGAGAGCCAATTGCAGCATCCCAGATACGAACAGATCCATCGTAAGAGGCCGAAGCCAGACGAGTGCCGTCGACCGAGCAAGTCACGGAAACGACTGCGTCCGTATGACCCAATAAAACATGACTCGATTTTCCCTCTGCGACTTCCCAGATACGGATTGTCCTGTCTCTTGATCCTGAAGCTAGTCGGGTTCCATACGGTGTGAATGTGATAGAGTTAACTCGGCCAGTATGACCAGAAAGTCGGATCAACTCTCTCTTTCCGAGAGCATCACAGCTATAAATGCGGTTATCTTCCGCCGTACATGCCAGTTGGGAGCCGTCGGGGGAAAAAGTGACAGAAACGCAAACGGATGGCAACTTGATGCGGCGAAGCAAGGTGCCAGTGCCCGCACACCACACTTGCACGCATTTCTCTCTCGACGCTGACGCCAGGTACATTCCATCGGGAGAGTACGAAATTGAGCAAGGAGCGCCACCATTACTTCGAAGGTTCAGATGTAACCGACTCCAGAGATGCTTGGACATCCCTGCCGAAGTGACCAACACGGCATCGAAAGGTGTTTCTTTGGTGTCACGTCCAGCCTGAAACGGTGAACCAGAAAACACGAAGAACGAACACCGTGCAAGCGCTTTCTTTGACCGGAGAATGAACCGATACGCATGAGAGATAATGCCCCGAAGCTCGTCCAAATCCCTGCAGCGGCGCTACAATGTGGCGTAAGAACCATGGATACCGATATATAGGAGGCAATACTATACCATCCATCGTTCTGCTCGATGTAGGCTGCGGCATGCGGCATCTACCTCGCCCATCAAACCCATTGCGACAATCCAATGTGGCAGCCAGTTTCGTATGAACGAATCCAAAGCCCAAATAAGTCTTTTATTGCTGCAGTTGACTCGCGTTGCGAGCAGAGCCCAGCTCTTGCATGCGAACCAGGCTTCCCGCGGGATGGCAGACCTTATAATAGTATCAAGGTCGACAATATCGCAATTCAATTGGTATCGGTATTTTTGCGAAAGGCTGTCAAGTGGTTCGCACAAAGCCAGTAAATCGAGTGTCCGAAGGGCGAGATCAAGATCAATTTTGCTGAAGGGCTCCTGGACTGTCCAACACGGAGAGCCAGGCTCACTTCGTGCGATGTCTTGAGGCATAGGATCAAACTTCTCGACATGAGGTCCGACACAGTCGCAGAACCGGATGACGACTCACAGCAGTGACGAGGAGCTGTCCAAGCCTTTCGTGCAGTGCATCCAAATGGCCGATATCCAGGATATATCCCCCCTCCTTCAAGCCTCTGTTCAGAGACCCTCTCCAAGTCCCCAACAGGGCGATGAGCTCGCTATGAACGATGGTGAGAAACATATTCACCCCGTGTGGTTGAAGACGTACGATGGGAAAGCCTTCCCCAGGTTCCGTGCTCCGGAGATGCCACTCAACCCACGGAGATGTTCATAGAGAATACACTTGCAATCTTGGAGAATCTCCTCCATGCGCCGCTCAAGTTCAACGTCAACCGCTTGGGAACAGTGGAGTAGTTCCTGGAAACACTGTCACAGTCAATCCATGAGTGTATCATAGCAAGTACTCACATCCTGACCTCCGACGACACACAGCAGAGATGAAAAAGCGGAAATGAGTGGATCGTCATGTGTTATTTCGGCAATAGATTGCGTATCTGCAATAGAAGCAGAAATCGGCGTCGGGAGCACCTTGTACAACCTCGCCTTGATTGCCGTTCGCCGTCCACGGGCCAGTCTAGGATGATTGAGTCGGCCACCAGCGCTAAAATATCCCCCTAAAAACTGAAGCGAGATCTCCTGAATGATAGACGCGAAGAACCAACAGTTCTCCTGCGGTTGCGTATGATTATACTGCTTTCAAAGTGGGAGGCGAATAACCAAACCTTTGATAGTCCGTATGATACTGATTCGTCACGAATCACGCCAAGAGCTTTTGCAAGACGCCTCAGTGGCACTGGTTTTTCAAAATTAATCAGAGCCTCTTGCTGCTCTTTGTCCTTGAGGATAACGTTGAGGGACAATGCGAGTTTCACCTACCCAGATCCCATGAGATCCAAGTTGTGGTAGTGGCTGAGAAGAAAAGAGCTGCTCACAAGATCGTTTGAAGCCAAGTAAGATGCAGAAGACAACTTGAGGAAACTTTTTGTTCTTGGATGACGATCCAAACGGAACCAGAATTTGTCCGCCTCCAGATTAACGGATATCAAGAGGAAACGGTGTTTCACTCGTCCTTTCGTGGCATACCGGCGTATGGAAGTAACCACGGCGCGTTCCGCTCTCGAGCTACGATCGAGCTCGAAGCAAAAATCGCTGAGATTGAAGCCTTTGTCACCCTTTGCCGGTATCCCATTCAGTATGTCGTCCTCTCCCTCAGCCCGCGAGGATTGCGAATCCTCCCAACTGGCTTTCACCCGTTCGGACGATGCAGCTGCGTCTCTTGATGAGTTACGACTGTGTTCTTGGCTGCCGGAGCCCTTTAATTGTATCCTGTGAGGCTACATCCTAGCAACGGATAGGTATCACTGTACCAGAGCAGTCGCATTGGAGAATTCATAGGAACCATGGTGTTTAGTCGACGTGGATTCAGTGGGCATCTTGCTAACTGCTCAATGAGATGCAGACCCCACATGGGTATGAATGTCACGAACCAGGACTTGAACGTCGGAATCAGCAATGGCGACTTTCGCGCTTGCTCTTATTGCAAGCCACACAACCAGGTTAAGGTGCCTTACAGAAAGATGGCTTGAGCTTTAATAGGCCAACGCGTGTCGGCACGGGAAGCACATTGCAAATCCAGCAACCAGCTTCAGCCTGTCATGAATACTCTAGAACCAGGACACAGTACGCCAGGCAACGGCATGTTTTGCGGGATAGCTACGACAGCTGCAATATGAGGATCTAAAGTGGCCATGCTCAACCCCAATCCTCCAGTCTATCTGGTGTGCAACACTCCCTTGATCAATCCACCTGTGGTGTTCGCATGTGGCTTGTTCTTTCGGAGCAGTTTATCGGTGTCACCACGTGACAATTCGTTCTCGTGGTCGGAGCCGGTTCTAATTCGCGGAAGCTTGTGAATGAGCCTTGAAGAATGCATAACCCGACTATACCGAACAGTCTTTCATATCACGCAACAAGCAACATTCATCATTGCCTTCACTGTATGTAGCTTTCCTGGCTGTTCCAGTTTGCCCGGCTATAGAGTGACGGGTGCGATACCCCACTGTACCTGAAACACGACAACTTGATTCCCCTTCCACATTTTGGACAACTGGTTTGCCAGCTCGAAATTCAATCGGGGCTCGGGGCTTCACCCATACATCTACCGATGCCCTCATTGTGAGGTGACTCCGGACCCGCTTTTCGATGTTTGCACCTTACCATAGGAGATGGCCGAAGTACACTACACCTGTAACAGGTTTCTTTGCACATGCGTGATGAACGTGTTTATTGTCAAACCCCTAAGTCAGCCCTGTCACCCATCCCCCATTTGCGCAAATCCCTCTACACTGGTTGTAGGAGCGCAGTCAAATGGGACATTTTTTCAGCAAACTCGTATGTCCTCCGTTGTCTTCACCAGAGTCTCCTGAGTCGAATATTAGTAGGCACAACGTTGGGAACGTCATCGTCGTCTGGCTCGCTCGCGTATGTCCCAGGGAAAGGGCCAAGAGGGCTATGATGTTCGTCTGAAAGTACTCGCATCAGAGTTGTTACTGACGCTCACGGCGTAATCATTTTAAGGTATACGAACCTGGTGGAGGCTGTTTCATCACCCAGCGGAACATGGTTCGCCATTGGATGAAACTTATCTTTGGTACCACCATTGATCATCATTCCTGACAGCTGAATCAAGACGTTCAACCTAGTCATACCAAGGGAGTCGGGGTGCGCATACGAACTTCTCGGCACTGAATTCGTGAATGACATTACTGTTGTAGCTTGAATACACGGATCCGCACATTCCAATCCTGGTCAGCGAGCTTGACTTTGGCCTCAGCCCGCTCCGAGGACGACCTTCGCAAACCCATGCTACAGTCCCTCACCTAATTGTCCGGTAAGGTTCCCTAGTCATACCTTTACCTGCTCCTCACTTGCGTCCTCTTGTCATTCAAGGGGGCGATGTCTGTCTCTCGCCGTTTCTCCTGCGTCCCGGTACTTGTCGTCCTCGTCTACATTCATTTGTTACTGCTAACGACACAAATCCTGCACGTACAGATTAGAGCCTTTAACCGCTGATATACGACGCCGTGGTCGGTATCACAGCCTAGCTTGATGTTTGGTAGATATCCACCCCCGTCACCCTAATTCTGCTTGATCCCTGAACGCCAATTCTGGACGTGTACTCATACCTACCATTCATTTGAGGTCTACCATACCCACGTTAAAGTAAGAAATCAGATGCCCATTAGGCGCCCTATTCGCACGGGCCTTTACCGCATGCCCAAGGTTCATTGCGGATGCCCCATCGTAGTTCGTGGTCTCGAAGCACCACTGAAACGATACCGGCACCATCAAACCCACTACCCAATCTGTACCGTTCCTCGCACTAGCAGGCCACCGGTATAGGCGGCGCTTACTAGTGCGCTGCTGAGGAGCAGCCGGCCGCTGGCGAGCCTCAACCATACAAGGTGTCGGTCCCAGCGCTAGCCGGAAGTGCGGGACAGAGAACAAGATGTTTAGTAATTTGCACTGGGTGTCAAAAAAAAAGTAAGGCCGGAGTTTAGGGCAAAGGTACGAGTAGTCGACTCTTTGAAAGGTGGACCCAACGGCACGGTCGCGGTGTACTCAGCCGCAAACTTACCTCACCCTGAGTGTTATATATGCATCCAGTGAACACCAATGCACGGTCTATAACGATTTGTTCGAACAGGAAGATCACCTGGTTGGGCAACCTGCGAGTCTACTGAATCTGGTGGTGGTAAGCGATTCATCTTTGTGTCTATGATCAGTTGTGTCTCTGGGGCGGTGCTTGAAGGTTTCTGTTGTGCATTGAACCTGAGTGATCAGCGAACGTAAGGGGGCTCGTACAGTCCCTCGATTTTTCGTGAGGTACGGATACTGTGCGAAGCACTATCCGCGGGGCTGCGGCTTCTTCAACTTAATTAAGCGCTGATAAGAATCTACACGTGAACGCGACATCACATCTACGTTTTACACGATCGACGCAGCGCTGTGCTCACCGTCCTGTACTCTACTTTAACCCACAGGACGGTGGTAAGGCACCGTTCTCTGCTACTGCAGTTAGGCCTTTCCTTCTCCGACCCTGATCTCTACCTGTTGTATTATGCATCTGTGGTCACCGCTTAGTCACCATATCTCGAACGCCGCATGAAGCCCCATCTAGCTAGCTAGGTTCAGGGCCGCTGAAATAGTTATCTCAGTCTGAGAACGACATGCATACCTGCTCGTGACCCCAATTATCCCAGCTTTTTCGGGAAATGATTGCCTTCGATGTCTTAAAACTGAGCTAGCCGTTCTCTATCTGTTCTCCTGCTTGGATTCTCTTTCTTGGGGGGTGAAGCAGACCAAGCCACCTACGGGAAGTCCTTAATCGATCCGAATTCACCATTTCCGATCACAACGGACATTTCTTAACAGATTCATATGTTACGTAATTTTCCATTTTGGTTCCGCTCCTTGTGGCTATCTCCGCGCATCTCCGCTGCAAGTGCACGTTTCTTAAAAAAGTGAGTCCATATGTGTGCCACAGTTGTCATGCGCTCGTGGATTCTCCTTAGGATCCAGAAAGATTAGCATGCATTTACACTGTTGTCACTTTATTCTGGTTGTTCCTTGGGAGCGATGTCACCCCCCTGGCGTCATTTGCTTGCCATCTATGGTAGACTGCCTTACTGGGCGCATTGTGCTTTTGTGTTCATACACTCTATCAATCCTCGGTTTCTCATAAAAGCTTTTCTCACCCACCCTGGTGTCAATTCCATTCTCAGCTTTAACTTGCAGGGCCCTTTCCAAAAACGTGTCAGCCACGCGTACCCACCCCTCGAATTCTGCGTTCTCCAACACTTTCCGTGCTCTCACATAATTACCGCGGCCTGCAACCGTCATAACCCTATGGGAGGTTGCCTAAGCAAACGTGATGTAGGATTCATATGACCCTTCACGAGGAGTTACTCACAGCAGCCGCTCAATCGTCGTACCTACAAGGCTTACGAACCTGGGGGAGGGTACGTACCCAAAAAGAATGAGCCCCGACGGGCACTGGTTCGTGTTTGACAATTATTGCACCTGTCTTGTGACTGACTCTTGCTACAGAATTCTGTCCCTCTTGAGCCCGTTAAGCCAAGGGTAAAGTTCTGGGGACGTGAAACTTTGAATCCTTTAACTGACGAGGCCTGCCATAATTTCAAGCCACCACCTCCCCGGACACCAGAGGCAATTCCGATTGGTTCACAGGTGCGTGTCAATTGGCTTCCCATGCGAATATACGTTCGGCTGAGGAGAATTCAGGTCCAATTCCCATCTGCATCTGCATCTGCAGAAAGGCATGATTTGCTGCTCACCCACACGACGTTCTTTTGCTCATGATTTATCCAGTGACAAACGAACACGATTGAAAAGTTCTCCTAGTGCTCCGCCCAGACGGTACGTTGCTTTGTTAGGGTTGGAAATGATGGGAAATGATGGACACCTTTCCAGCGGTGGTGCGCCAAGACCGCGATATGTGACTGTAGCTTGATCTGTGATGATGGTCATCCCGACGTTTAATGCGCTATTTCCCAGTCATATATACGCTTGACAAGTGAGGGGCAGTCGTCCATGAACGTGAATTTTGGCCTCCCCTTCCAAAAATCTTGATCATTTGGGTGTCTCATTTCCGTGTTGGTCACGTTGCTCCAGGCTAGGATATGACACCGTGCCTACATCTGAAGTGTGTTCAGCCGACACGCCAACATGTATGCCTTTGGCTTCGTGTTCTCAGTGCGTGGCGGGTCATGCGGTGAGGATTTGGTATGGAGCCGCTGCCCTGATGGATCTGCATGGCCACTTACGGGAACGAAACAACCCCATCCCCAATATTGTGCGCGGGGCGGAAAGCACACACCGAGCAGAGTATTGAACTGAAGTTCCTCCCGGGCTTAATGATATACGGCGTGGCAGCGAGGTAGCACGCATGTCATATGAAACGCAAGGCGCCACCTCCAACAGCCAAGACCCCAGAAACAGAAATGATGACACAAAGTTTGAATATACATCAAGGGTGGAAGACTACGCCCGCAGAGGAGCAAACATAGCCGCTGATGACCAAACCACCAAAACCCTTACCACTCATTTGACAGAAAAGTTTACCTGCCTATTGGCAGCCAAGATCTAACTCCTTAAAGTCGACATGTATGACCTCCCCGCCCTTGCCGCCTACGGTGACACGTCTACCAATCTGGACGACTTCGGAGATCGGCTCGAAGTCATCCGGGAGCCAGCAGACGTACGATAGTACTCCCTGGTGTTGTACGCACAAGCAATTTTGATCGAGGATGATTGGAAGAGATGTATCAGGAGAGGTGGGTGGGAAAACGGAAGGGATGGGAGTTTGGTATTCTTTCAAGTCCTTGGGATTGAGATAGAGGGTATATGGCTGTTCAAATGTATCCGCCACACCCCACCCTCTCACGCGGAGGACTCTACCGCATGGGGAGTAACTGATATGGTAAGGCGCCTGAGGTTCCCATTGAAATTCCCGAAATTGCTTCGTTTCACTAATCGCGAATTTTCCGATGTACGCCCCCGAATTTACGTCCCAGACCCTTACAGTCTGGTCGCGAGACCCGGAGACGAGTCGAAGACCATCTGAAGAGAAGCACACGCAGGTGACCATATTGGTATGTCCTTTGAATAAAATTGGGGGGTTGCTCGATCCGTGGGCGTTGACGCGAATAATATTTCCCTCGTGAATGGTTGCGGTAAGCTTCCCGTCGAGAGAGGAGGCAATTATGAACGAATTCCCAATCATATCAGCACGGGTTGGAGGTTCTACGTCCCAAATGCGAACGGATCGATCACGCGATCCAGACGCCACTCGCTTATTATCCGGGGAGAATGCTACGGAATAAACCTTCCCAACATGTCCGTTGATAGTGCGGACGTGCGTTCCGCTCATCGCATTCCATAAACGGACGGACTTGTCTGCCGATCCAGAAGCTATTCGGCTCCCGATAGCAGAGCATGACACGGCATATGCTGCGTTGTCGTGCATTCCAACAATTCGAGGATCTTCCCACCCATCCGCACACAAGACACCAATGGAACCGTCATTTGCAGCGAAAATAACCCGCGAATCATCCGCAGTGAACGAAACAGAGTATATTGCACTGCCCAGATTGATTTGACGCTTTCTATTGCCATTGGCCGCGTCCCAGATGCAAATTGTCCGGTCATAAGAAGCTGAGACAAGCAGGACCCCATCGCGGGAGTAGTCTACGGAGGCTATGGCGTCAATGTGACCGTATAAGGTCTTTATAATGCCACCATCCTGGCAATCCCAGATGCGTATAGTCTTATCTCCCGAGCCGGAGGCCAATTTGAGGCCATATGGACTGAACGACAACGAATTAACCCTCTTGGAGTGCCCACGAAGACGGCGGTAGATCGGGTCTGGCCTACTCTCTGCGTGGCAGATGTAAATTTGAGAGGTGTCCTCCAGCGCACATGCAATTTGCGTGCCGTCGGGAGAGAAGACAGCGGAGACACAAACGGAATCCAAATTGAGAACGCGCGATAACGTACCCGTCGTCGCGCTCCAAATCCAGACCGCTTTTTGCCTGCATGCAGACACTATCCTGTCTCCGTCGGGTGAAAATGCGATCGAGGAAACGGGGCCGGGGTGGTTGCGGAGTTGCATAGGGAACTGGCCCCATGAGTGCTGGGCATGTCCAGCTGCAGTAAATAATACAGCACTGTAAGGAGCTGATTGATCGGAGGGTGATGATCCAACGCCATTTGGGCATGCCGAATGACTGAACGGCAGGGCACCATTGAGGATGAAGAATGAGGATTGACTGAGAGCTTGCTTGTAACGCAATATGAACCGATACATGCTGGAAATTCGTGTGAGCAATTCGTTTTTGTCAATGCGCGGTTGCTATAATCACAAAATAAGGTTTGCGCGTCAAACTGGATACAGGGGAAAACATACCATCCACTGCACGACACGATGCAAGCTGAGGCAAGCCGCATCAAGTTCGCCCATAACACCCATGGTTGCCACCCAGTGCGGCAGCCAATTCTCGACGAATTTTTCAAGGGCTTGGATGATGTCTGCATCTCTGCAATGCACTCGACAGACCAGCATGGACCAGCTTCTACAAGCAAACAGAGAGCTCGCCGGTAGTACATCAGAAACTTGAGCCCTGAGTCCGATGATATCTTTGTTCAGCCGAAAGCGGTATTTCCGTGCTAGAATCTCTATTGATTGGCACAATGAAAGACCCTCGAGCGTCCAAAGGGCTAATTTGAAGTCCAAGTTTGAACACTCCGCTTGACTATCCCATTGCACTTTGATCGGACTTGGCAGTAGCGCTAGCTGTAACCCCTCAGAGTTATCCGACGGTTGATGGTCATTAGTGGAGGGTTCGAATTGAGAAGCTTGAGCCCTACTACACGCCACAGGAATGGAAACCCAACTCGACTGAGCTGTGAAAAGTTGGCGAAGCATTTGTTCAAGCATGCCAAGCTTGCCATCTCGAAGAATCTCTTTGGTTCTCTCGGGGCTCACGCGGATTTTGGCTTCCCAGTCCTTGAGAATTTGACTCAAGGCCCTACTCAGGCAATATAGGTTGAGTATCCTAGAAAGGAATGGGAGAATTTACCGAGGGAAGTCCGGCCCAAGTTTCCTCGCTCCAGGCACCCCACCAGACGCGTGCAGATGCTCGTATACCACGTCTTTCCAGCTACTCAACATCCTTTTCAGGCAAAATGCTACATCGTGCATGGTCTCGACATCACTGAGGCTGGAACAATGTAGTAGCCTCTGCGAAGGCACATCAAGTGAGATAGACCAAGTATAAGAGAAGACGCACATCTTGAGCCTCCATAATTCGTAACAGGCGAAGCCCGGGATCAATGAGTGACGTCTCCTGCATCACAAATACCAAGGGTTCCAGGTCTCTGATTGAAGCGGAAACATGAAGCACATCATACACTTTGGTCTTGATCGATATGCGGCACCGTTTGCCTAGCTGGGGCTGATTTAGCGCCGATCCCGGGTTAAAACGACCACCTAGGAAGAGGACAGCAAGCTCTTGAATTATGGAAGCAAAGAACCAGCAGTTTTGCTGCCGTTCATAGATGAATGGTCTGGCAATTACGGCAAAATTTTGACACACCTTATTAATACTATAAAACATCGACTCATTCCGGACGACATCGAATACGCTTCCAAAACGGCTGAAGGGGACAGGGTCACCAAAGTGGATCACGGCTTCGCGTCTGTCATTTGCTCCAACTAGAAGGTGTTCGTCCAATGAAAGCAAAACCTGGATGGGTGCGGATGAGACAACCATTCTCTCTGGCGAGATGTATGAGCTTACTGAGTCACTAGCAGGAGAGTAGGTGCTTCCCAGAAAGCCCTTCTTGTTCCGTATTCGAGGGTAACGATCCAAACGAATGCATAATCTAATTCCGTCCCTTATAGCTTTCGAACAAAAGGAACCGATGCAAGACCTTCCCATCGCGGCGTAGCGCCTCAAGGAAATCACTCTCGTTCTCTCCGCTAGGGAGCTATGACGAAGGCCAGTGCAAAACCTGCCTAACTCGAATTCCGTCCGACCCCATTGCGTAGAGATCAGGATGTCGCTGGGGGGTAAGAAAGGGTTGTGAGAGCCCGAACTTTGACTCGTGGCGTCCATCGCTCCTCGCGCCTGGGCGCCAATCAAGTAGAGATGCGCACAGTAACGTAACGCAAAATAACGGAGCTACGGGGCACTGATGCGGGTGTAGGGTAATGAAAGTTGCTGACAGATGAAGAGGGTATGTCAAGCAAGGTGGATGAGAAACTATCCTAATGCGACAATGAAACACGGTGAAAGCATGGCCGCGGCTTCTGTGCGGTATTGAGTACTATTTTTTTGGGAAACAGGCTATTGCGGGAGTAGCATGCATCGACGCGACAATATCTTCAACTTCGCCACCGCCATGATCGTGAGCTTCCCTACAACTCCTTTTCCGCGTGCTCCATAATTCTAGGGGCTGAGTTGGGACAGAGATACAGCTTTTCCAAGCAAGAAACAGCCTAACCAGCTATCGGAAACGTATTATTTGCATAGATGGAGGGGTCATAGAGTTGGCACAGTTTTGGCGGAAAGGACTCTGTAGCTGCACCTTGCGACGAGAGCGGGAAGGCATGTCAGTTTCAGAAATCTGCTGGAAATTGCTGGGATTTATCTCCTTAAAAGGGTCTCTGCAGCCCTGCGCGTGGTATGGTTTGATGCGCTGGAACAGTAATTCAGTTCGATTTCCACCTCGGGGTGAGTGCCCGTGCAGCTCAAGCACAACCAGAAATTCCAAAGTATTTCTCCGCAGAAAGTCCGTGCTAGCGGGGATTAGGGTCTAATGTCTTCTTGAAATGGACTGTAGGAGTAATACGCAGGTAAGCGACATTGCACTAATGGAAATGATAACGTTAATGTACATGCCTAGGTACGAAAAATATTGCTTTATCAAACTATGGAAGGGGACCCCCGAAGGACCCTATTTACTTTAATGAGCCACTAATCCCCATTCGCCATCGATAAATGGAGGCACCCAATTTCAGGGACGTAATGAACTAAACATTCAAGTAGGGATATTCATTTCAGCAGAAAATGGCGAGTTCAGGTGCATGGTACTATTCGGGGAGGACGATGACGGAGTAGCTTTCTAGCTGAAACCCACAGGTCATGGTAGCTACTGTTCATATTCGACCTATCGTCTCAACGAATGACAAGCCATTAGGTTAAGCAGTTCCATATTGAAACGCTGGGCTGGAGATGCTATGTATAGGTGACGGTGGAGAGGTGGTTGGTAGTTCAATCATGCATTGCAGGAACAACGTGGAGATTTGCCACCGGAAAGATTTATTCGACGCCATAGCCTTGCACCCCATGAAATAATCATAGTATCCCAGCCATTCGCAGTGGCCAGACTGGCACCCTGCGTCTATTTTACCGCCCGCGTTGCTAAGCCTCCCATACATTGATCGGCTGCTCGGTTGATCCGGGTTTTCATATTCGCCATTATGGGCTGTTGTGCCAGCAGAGGTACCGACGTAAGTACCAAGTCCCGCACGCCCAAGGAGTGCCCGACACTATCGCTGAACCGTCTCTTGTGCAGCCCTCGGCCCCAGGAGGGGGGTATCCTCCGAAGAGTACAGCGGGAGGAACTACTCGACTTCAGGTTCGCCCCTGCAAACCAGACCCAGTGCTAACTCTAACTTAATCTCCATTAGCAAGCAGTAGAGCTGAAAGAATCCAGGGTTCGTGAGGCATAACATATAAGGGTTTGGGACTGATAGGAACACACGACCAGCGTCGGGCCCACCAAGAGCGGGTCTCAACTGGCACTGGAGCAGTTAGTTGAATCTTCTTGTAGCTGTCTCCTATCTAACGGCCATTGCTCCAGGGACCAACAACATCTCGCTCTCCAACGAAACAAATGTAGGAAACCACAAGTCACTGCAGGACTTACTCTAATGGGGGTGTTCAGTGTCGACAGACAGAGGCTACA
>NW_024067338.1:0-50215 GCF_015039405.1 Cantharellus anzutake | reverse complement strand
GATGATCACTCTCCAATATATACGCTCATACCCTCCCTACCCAAGATCGGCCGCCACAATCGTGCATTCCACTGAACTCAGCATTGAGTACGAAGATGGAGATGTCATTTTGCGAACTGATGACACGGATTTCCGGGTTCATAAAACCGTCCTTCGTCTAGCATCTCCATTCTTTCGTTCACTGTTCACACTACCTCAGCCTCCATCGACCCCTGAGGAGATACCGATTATTCCTATGGAGGAAGATGCAGAGGTTTTGCACACTTTGATCAGCATCATCTATCCCATTCGATATAAATTGATTATCGACAATCTCGGATTTGCAACACGATTGCTCCGAGCAGCGGACAAGCTGGAGATCGAATGTGCGATCGACCTTATCCGTGATTCTATTACGCCGCTACTGGAAAGTGTTCCTAACCCACTCCGTGCTTGGGCATTGGCGAAATACATGGGTCATGAAGTAGGGGAGAAGGCGGCGGTCTTACGATACATCAAATGCGAAAGTTCAGCGCTATTGCGGGAGCGATTCACGGAATTGGGTTATGTCAACGCTCTCGATTACTTCGACTTGTGCTGAAACGACAAGATGCGCTTAGAGAGGCAGAGACAGCTATCAACAAGACCGTATGGGGATGTTCAAAGTGTGGAGGTGCCCAGCGTGGAGGAGTCATTACGACAACGCGATAGCTGGACTCAATCCATTCAACGATTACGTCGCTTCAGATGACTTGTTTAGCCTCGCTGCTTCCGCATCTGGGTGTGCACTTTGCGTCGACAGCGTCCGCAAGCGGAACAGTCTAGCTACGACCAAAACACCCAGCAGTTTACGCGCGCAGTTACGTACAATTTTGTCGAAATATTCGTCCTGAATACCAGTCACGACGAAGACCCCAACTAGGGTCATTTTTTTTTTGGGGGGGGGCCCCCTCTGTGTATGTACTTTAGATTCTTGGACAGTGATATAATATACAACTCTTGACAGGCGCACGCGCACGGTGCAATGGGAACGTGTCACGATTTCCCAAACCAAGTTGGCGTTAATTACATGATTTGACAGAAGAACGTAACCACCCACGCCAAGCATCAGCATTTCCGCCCTCGGATATACGATGTCACCGAGGCGATCTTGACACTCGGAAACTTCCCACGGTCGATCTCGTCGTTAGTGTCCCAACAACCTAAGCATTTCTTTGGAATGGGCTCCAGTTGCTGGGTCTCTCTCAACAAGGATGCAAGTAAATATTGGCCATGAGCGTAAAGTAAATTATGAATGATCCCACATCTTCTACACGAGGCCGCTTCAATTGAGTCTCATCGCCTGCGGCAACGTTGCACCATCTTCACCTGTTTTCCAGCACACTCTCACAAAGTGCTCATATCGTTGACGTCGTAATGGGGCTGAGCCTTCGTCTCAAAATGCATTGCCCGAGGATGAGCGTCCCGTTGAGAATCAGCTCGAAACTTTGCTGGATATCCGTCCGACTGACCCTGATGAATTGTACCCGAAATCGGTGCAGGAGCAGGAGGTAAAATCTCCAATTAAACATTGCCCACGATCCTTAGAACATAGTATTGGACCTCCGATGTTTTCTGAGCCCTCGCGCTCAAAATTGGTGGAACAGTTTGTGCCCCTGCTTGAGACTCAACCACCATCGCTCGGTTGGAATGAGGGCTCCCCCACTTCCGCTAAACCTTCGTACCTAGAATTGGTACACCTGAATGAGTCTCCGGATGCGGTGCCTTCCCCATTGCCGGATCGGCGCCCAGAAGAGTAAGCCAACTTTGAAACATCACAGTAGATTTAGCCTCACCTTCGGTCGCCTGCATTCTGCTCAGAGTTGAGTTCAAGAAGGGAGATGACAGGCCAGAAGGAACTCAGTTTGGGTCGCTACAGGCTGTACCTCAGTGAGTCCTATTCGAAGAATCACTTCTCACTATATCGTTCACACCTTACTTGAGGGAGCCCCAAACCACGATCGACTCAAATCCCGTTACACTCAGCATTGAGTACGAAGATGGTGATGTCATCTTACGAACCGACGACACAGATTTCCGGGTTCACACCATGATCCTTCGACAAGCCTCGCCATTTTTTCATTCCCTGTTTACCCTACCTCAACCTCCAGACTCCAAGGCGACACCGATCGTTCCCATGGAGGAGGATCCCAAAGTCCTGCACACCCTCATTCGCCTCATCTATCCCGTTCGTTACAAGTTGTCCATCGGCAATCTCCCATTCGCGACACGACTACTTCGAGCAGCGATTAAACTACAGATCGAATGCGCCATCATCCCTATTCGCGAATCTACTACGCAACTATTGAGAAAGGAACCTAACCCTCTTCGTGCGTGGGCTCTGGCGAAACACCTAGGCAATAAAGAGGCGGAAGAGGAAGCCGTACTGCGATATATTAAATGCGATACTCCCTCATTGTTGCGGATGCGGGTTGCCGAAATGAGGTCCATTGACGCATTAGATTATTTCGATCTTATGAAGCGTCGAGAAGACGCTCTTCAAGAAGCAGAGACAGCTATTGAAAGCACTGTGTGGGCATGTTCGAGATGCAGAGGGACCCCGGCGTGGAGGCGTTGCTACGAAGATGCGATAGCAGGATTAAATCCGTTCAGCGGGGACGTCGCCTCTGATCAACTTTTTGAATTGTCTGCGTATAGGTCTGGCTGCACAAATTGTGTCGACAGCATCCATGACCGGAACAGACGTCCTGTATCTGTGTCACCCAGCGACCTGCGCGCACGTCTAGGTGAAATCTTGTTGAAATATTCGCCTTAGAGACCGTGGTAGGTTGTGATATACGCATCATGGGGACTCAATCAGTTTCATTTTGGCTGTACGTTGTCTATCCTGTCACAATAATATATCATTCTCGACATGTGAGTCAAGTCATGCACACCGTGAAATGCGTCCCAACTGCGCTGGGAATGTATAACGTACACAGAAAACTGGTATCAACCATACAAACTGCGCATTAGGACGTCGCCGCCTTGATGAGTTTTGTCAACCCGACCATGCGAGCCTTCCACGACTGCCCGTACAAGGCAGAGATCAGGCCACTGACGAAGTCCCTATCCGATGGCATAACCTCAGAACTCGACGGCCCTGATACTTTACATTTTGTCACGTACCAGCTGTGAACGACGCTGCGGATCGGATAATCGAGGACACGAGGGATGGATGTCTCGGCCAGGACGGGGAACCTGTCCACTACGACAACCTTTGGATTCGTGAGGGCTCGAAGCCCCTCCGGTCCACCTGCAGCGCTCGGCTGATTAGGGAGGCCTCCTTTGGAATAAAAATGACTAACCAAAGCGTCCGTAACCACTGCCTTTTGTACCACCAAAAGGTAAATCTTGACTGGAGCCCAGGGTCAGAGAGAAGTCAAATTTCATGGCACGGAGTCTTACTTTAACTGGAGTCATGAACCCGAGTTAGCATTCAGACAACAGACAAAGCATCGCCAACTTACATAATAAACCGCGAAATCGTTTATTGAAACCATGCCACATTCCAGTGACATAGCCACTTCTTTGCATGGTCCTTGATCGGGCCCAAATACGGAAGCACCCAGTCCATAGTGTAATCCATTGGCAATTCCAACTGCCTCATCAACTGAATCGTACTTTAGAACAAGCATAACAGGACCAAAAACTAGTTGGGAGCAACTGAGTTGTCCAGCGGGAAAATGAGGACACATGAAAGGCGAACCTTCTGTCCGCGCAATCTCCATTTGTTCATTAACGTTGCCGATGAGAGTAGGCCTGAAGTATGCCCCCTGCTCCGAATACGGATTTCGCCATCTAGTTCCACCGCACCGTACGTCCGCACCTAGCGATTCAGCATCCGTCATCAGTCGTTCGAGTTCGTCGAAACGAGCGTTATTAATCATTGAGCCCCCATCAACGACAGAGACGAAGCCCTCCGCTGATGAGGAGAGAACGGATCCAAGGCGTAGTTTGCTGACACGATCAGCCATTTCAGTCATGAACTCCTCATATAATGAAGAGTGAACGAGGAATCGTTCAATCCCAATGCAATTTTGACCCATGGATTGACTACGCGACGCTCAGCAGTGATCAAGCACTCAGTCGCAATCAGACTTACAATGCACCTCGCATCCAGACGCTAGACCATTTCTGAATGTTCGTACGAGGGAGAATGATGCAGGGATCCTTGCCGCCCAATTCCAATGTTACTGGTGTAAGGTTGACGGTCGCTGCCATGGCCACTTTTCTCCCAACGGTCTATTGTAGGTCTGCGTCAATAAAAAGAACATTAGTATATCAAGGGAACACACCTCTGATCCAATGAATGTGATGTGTTTGATATCGGGAGATGTTGTCAATACCTCGGAATCATCTGGCAGACAACAAACTAACTGTACATGCTATTAGAACAGAAGAATGTACAGCTCTGAGAGACGAACCTGGACTATGTCTGGGTTCCACCCACAAGCATATATGCACTCCCGAACGGCTCCAACAAACCACCTTGATGACCACATGGTATGCTCGGAGCACTTCAGCACGATGGCATTACCCGAAAAAATAGCGGAAATAATGGGAGATAGTGCATTGTGCAGTGCTTTGGTAAGTAGGCAATAAGAATAAGACCTCGGAATTTGGATTATACTGCATTGCAGTGTAACATACGATAATTCCATGAAACAATAGCGGCAACGACGCCGAGAGGCTCGTAATGGACTGTAGATGTCTTGTGGCTGAGAATTAAATTCCCTCGCCGCCGTTCGGGCCTGAGTGCAATTTCCCCATAATTTATTAACCACTCCAATTTACTACAGGTGGTCAGTATTTCACCAAGCGACGCATCGATCACTGAAGATGCGAGTGAGCTTCGGCAAAGGGTTGGCTCAGGGGATTACTCAACTTGTTTTCCCGGTGTCTCTGCACGCAACTCTGGCGCAAACCTCCTGGTCTTTGACGAGCCATGCAAGTAGGCTCCTAAGAACGCGACGCCGATCACCCCAGCTGCTGTGAGACCAGTCTTCCCGGGCATCTTTGGCGAGGCCAATCTTGGCAGCGATGTCTGTGGGAGAATCCGCGGGAAGCGTGTCCAGATGAAGACCAGTGGCAGGATCATAGCAAGTAATATAATTATAACCTTCTACTGGCTCAGGAGGAGCAAGGAGAGGATTCTGCAAATGGGAAGACAACGATGGCGATTCTATTATGGGTGCTTCATAGTCCATATATGACGCCTGGCCTGAAATCAGCCATTGGAATATCACGAGCCACACTTGGAACGCACTGCAGGGGCTGACCACCTAAAGGGCACTGCACGATTACGAGCGGTGGTGTATCTGCGAACAACAGAGTATATCCCAAGTGCTGAGCGTAGTTAGACGAGCGCACAAAAAGGCTAAAGCATGCTGCATATTTACCCATGAAGACACTGAGGGACCAAAGGAGCTCACGCTCAGTCAGGTTGAACAAAGACCGACCCATTGTTGAAGTAGACCAAGCAAACCAGATCAAGCAAACTAGACCACCACAGCCGTGTCCAAAGCAGCAAGATTACGAGAATGAAGATGCCTGATCCTCGAAGGGTATATTCCTTGTGCAAAAGCAGTGGAGAGAAACGCAATGTTGTTTTGTTATGTCAACAAGGCTTACACGAGGCCTCGGACGCGTCTCGGCACAGGCCTCGACACGTGATTGCTCCCGAGGCTCGATGGGTGTCGCAGGACTGTGGACTCTGCTGCAGCCCGTTGGGCGACCAGTGCAGTATGTACTTCCTGTGAATGTTGTTTTTCAGTTTCGTTTATAGTTTCGTAGGTTGGACAACATGGAGGGGAAGAAAATGGCCATTGACTCGAGCATTTGGCTCTACCAATTCCAGGCGACTATGAGGGATAAGGATGGAAGGGTATTAGTGAACGCCCATGTCCTTGGTTTTCTACGACGTATCTGCAAGCTTCTATTCTATGGCATAAAGCCCGTTTTTGTGTTCGATGGTGGCGCGCCTGCTCTCAAACGTGGTACGATTGTGCGTTCGAGATTTGCATCATCCCCAAATTGGCGACTCACACGTACCCGAGCAGGCAGAAAGAAAGAGGAAGAAAGCAGGTGCATTCCTTGATCATGCACGCACTGCGGAGAAGCTCTTAGCTGCACAAATGCGACGGGAGGCAATCAATCGACATGTCCCTGTGTTAGCAGATCATTGCTGAGCCCGAGAATTCCTGTACTCATCCATGCCGACAGGAAGATGACCCCTGAAGAGGCGGCTGAGAGAGCTGCCGAAGACCTGCTTGCTGGAGCCACCTATCTTGACGATCCCGTTCAACCCAGCTCTGCCAATCTTAAGACACCTGATGGTTCTCCAAAAGACAAGGGAAAAGCTGCAGTCAGGCCTCTTACTCCCGGCTCTTCAGTGAAAAAGCATCGTTGGCATGATCATGACCCTTACCACCTTCCTACTATAGACGTACAATCATCAGCTGCCAAAGCAACTGACGGTCGGTTTCCCGATCCTCGTCTGGCAACAGAAGATGAACTTCGAGCTTTCATTGAGGAAATGGTCCCGGAGGACTTTGATACTAATTCAGAGATGTTCCGGTCTTTGCCCACTGAGGTCCAATATGAGATTATTGGTGATTTGCGGCTTAAATCTCGCCAGACATCTCACGCCCGTCTCCAATCTATGCTCGAGAAAGCTCACGATGCGCTCGATTTCTCAAAGGCTCAAATAGTGAACCTACGCCAGCGTAACGCGTTAACACAGCAGCTGCTTACAACGACCGAGAGTGTAGCTAGAGTTCAGCACATGACCATCCCAACTCGGATCGCCAGCGAGCGGAACAGGCAATACATTCTTGTTAAAAATAAAGGGAGTGAAGGAGGATGGGTGCTTGGCCTGCGCGACGACGGCACAGCAGCAAAACCTATCGAAATTAAGGATGAGAATGAACATGACCCTGAGGGTGGTGAGGATGGCGATGTAGATTCCGATGATGATATGGAAGAGGTTCTTCCTTCGCAGTAAGTGCATGCATGACCTGGACCCTTTCACATCCTGAAGTAAAATTATAGACAGTTTCATGATTCAGACTGGAGGGAACATAAACGAAGCATACTTGAGACAGCAGGTCAAAGTCGCCAATCAGGCAGGATTGCATCATCCAATGCTACATCCTCCATGGCCCATATTGCCAAGAGCCGTCCGTTATTTCTGAACGATGAAGAAGAGGATCCGGAAGATCAGTCTATCTCCGAGGCAATCCAACAATCCATCGAGGAACAAGAAGCAAAAGACCTAGAAGCAGCTTTGGAGGCATCCCAGCACGAAGAAATGGAACGAATGCGACAGTTCCAAGTCTCGCGCACAGCTCAGGAAGCTGGATCCACTTACGTTACACTAATGAGTCGCGTGAGCGACCACGCAGCGAAACTGGCAGCTGTACGGAGCTCAGTTGTGACTGAGCATGTCCGTCCCACCCCTTCTACCAGTGCTCAACCCTCCGACAACATAGCCAAAACCACAACTCCTGAAAGGCCTCGGAAATCATCCCAGAGTACAAGTGTTCGATCCCACCCGTCACCAAGAGAGTCCTCAATGAACCCTGGAATGTCGCACCCCCTACCTCGGGAACATCCGGGTCTGCACCATCCGGACTCGCCTGGCAAAACGATGAATCCATCTCTTCTGGAATCCCCGCCTCTATCCCTAAATACTCCTTCGCCGTCGTCACGGCGGAAACGCCCACTGGCCTTTAAAATGCCCCAAGCAACAGAAGCAGTTGGGGATAAACCACTAGATACAGTTGTTCCTGATGGGAACGAACAAATCCCGCAGCCAGGCCTATGTAATTCGCCGAACAAAGGGATTGTGGTGCCCAAGTCCAATGAGGCGACACCCGAACCACAACTGTCCGGCTCGCCAAAGACGGATAATGACGGTTCGAGTCATGAGGATACGGTTCAGCGATGGAATAGATTAAATGTGGTCGAGCAGTCCGCATGGCAACCCGGGTCCAGGTCGAAGGTGCTTACTCCGAGCTCCACGGATAGCATTGATGACGCCGGTGAGGATGTAGACCCAGTTGCACAGGTACATCCTGCAGCAGTTGTTGTGATCCCAGATGATGAAGCGCACATACCCATTGCGGACGGAAAGGCAGATCATTCGGAGACATGGGATGCGGCAGATGAGATGGATCCGGTAGCAGAGGAGGGCGAATTTGCTCAGTTCATATCGCAGATCAAAGGTCGAGATTTAGCCGCCGTTCGCGAGGAGATTGATGAGGAGATCAAAGCATTACATCGACAAAAGAAGGCAGCAATGCGTGATTCCGAAGATATCACACATCAAATGGTTGCCCAAATCCAAGTGAGTGATCAATGACGAGTGGTACTCCTACAATATATTGATCGCTTTCTTGAAGCTCCTGCTAAGATTATTCGGCATACCGTATGTTACAGCGCCTATGGAAGCGGAAGCACAGTGTGCCACGCTTGTCTCGCTCGGCCTCGTCGAAGGCATCATCACTGATGACTCAGATGTATTCTTGTTTGGTGGTCAGCGGGTGTTCCGAAACATGTTCAACCAGTCCAAAACTGTTGAGTGCTTCTTGCTTCAGGATTTGTCCAGGGAGCTAGGGCTGGACAGGGATACACTGGTCCGCCTGGCACATCTTCTGGGAAGTGACTATACGGAAGGTCTGCCTGGCGTCGGGCCAGTGCTTGCGATGGAACTGCTCAAAGAGTTTTCTGGGAGAGATGGACTGAAGCATTTCAGGGACTGGTGGATGAAGGTGCAATCGGGACGCGACGAAGCCGAAGACAACACATCAACCTTCCGAAAACGCTTCGTACGTCGTGCTTTCTCAGGGCAGACAATTGTTAACCCTCCCCCTTTAGAAGAAACGATTCAAACACTTGCATCTTACGAGGGACTGGCCATCTGAAGCTGTGGTATGTACAACTTATTGTGGTCCAGCTCCAATTAATCAATGATTGCTGGCAGCAAGAAGCATATTTCACCCCAACTGTGGATGTGTCGGATGAACCATTCAAATGGGGACTTCCGGACCTAGACGGGCTACGAGAGCAAGTTACAGTTTTGATACGCCCGACCATGTGTATCTGATTCCATTATTTGGAAGGTTCTTAAATTCAGAATTATCATGGTCCGCAGGGAAAGTGGATGAAACGCTGCTTCCAATAATCCGCAAAGTCGGGCAACGAGGCAAGGTGAGCCTCCAGTTTGGATTTCGGGCGTCGAGCCCACGCTCATTCCGATTTGATAGCCCGGAGGAGTCAACAAGCAAAACACCTTAGAAACCTTCTTTGATGCATCAATTGGTTCCGGAACATATGCACCACGCAAGAGGCAAGCCTACGCCTCTAAACGGTTACAGAACGTGGTCAATGAGTTCCGGAGAGAACAAAAAACCAGAAGAGTGTCCCCCGCAGAATCCAGTGACGGTCCAACACCCGAAATCGCAATCCGCGCCCCAGATAGTGAAGCATTGGCAGGACCCTCGACACGAAGCCATAGCCGTGGCAGAGGCAGGGGGCGTGGGAAGACTACTTCGTCATCGTCGAAGCGGAAGAAAGCACCAACGAGCAAAGTCGTTCCAAAGAAACGAAGGGCTGCCCACAGCTCCGACGAAGTTGAGAGTACTCCGAACGAAGATGGCGCACCTGAGGTGACCGAAGTACCTGATCGACCGATGAAAGTGAAACTAAGGCCCAGGCCGAAACCCAAGCCGAGGCCAATACCCCACGAAAATGAACCCTCATCGACAGAATAAAATTGTGACTTCTGTCATCTCGTTCACCTACGCCACATTATTCTTTCGATTTAATCATTATATACTATCTACCCGAATTGTTTAATCTTCTTCCAGGGATTCCTCCAGAGCCTGACAGTATGTATATGATATCGCCTCACAAAAGAAACCTTGTTACACGTACCTTATTCTCCTCCACACCGCCTAACTCTTTAACAAGACCAGAATATGGATAGGTTCGCGGTAAGGCGGGTCGCTCTGGTGTAACAGCGTAGACTGCAGCAGCAAAGAGACTGAAAAAAATGGCAGCAATTCCTATTTCACGAAGGGCGGTAGATCCAGGAATCCTGTAGTGATCGTACGCCCACACACTCAGAACATCGTAATCTTCGTGAAGCTGTCGCAATGTCAGTGTTGTGCGGCGAATTGAAGCAGGACATCGGCTCACTGGCTCCCCGATATTCCTACGCTCCTGGGCGTCATCCCAGCCATATGGGGGACGATGTTGATGCGAGACGGCGGGAAGCTGAGGGTATCCGTTGAGTTGGGGGTCGACCTCAGGATCCTCCCATGAGACAGGAGGACCAGAAACATGTCTCCGCACAAACGAATGTGGGAATACAACCGCCGCGCGAGTTGCTGGTGTTGCTGGGACAGCGTTTACCAGGCGCCCGTTAGCTAAGAGACGCGCCCTAAGGACATTCATCGTTGGTATCTGAGCCAAAGTGCAACGGCAGATCCCGACCCAATACAATTCCCATCCCGACCTTCAGCAGTTGCCCCTTCGTGTGCTGTGCGCCAGTTCGCCCACGTAATCTCGATAATAGCACTAATATAGGCCGACTGATCGACTCAGAATGGCTACGCCTTTGATTATTGGTTTAGGTTCTCTTGCAGCTGCCCTCGGTGCCAGGCACTATCTTCGTCAGCGGGCTCTGCGTGGTGCGGAGCAATGGGTACGTGGCGGCTTTCAGGCGAAGATGGATCGGAATGAAGCCATACAGATTCTTGGACTAAGGTATGTTCTGTATCCAGGTGTTCTTAAATGAACTCCAGTTGATTGCATGTTGAAGGGATGGCCCTACAATGAAAACGAAGATAAAAGACGCCCACCGCGGCATTATGATTGCCAACCATCCTGATCGGGGAGGTTCTCCGTACCTTGCAAGCAAGATCAACGAAGCAAAAGACTTGCTCGAACGGTCAGAAAACGGTCGTCGAAGATGAGAGTTTTTCGCGCACTTGGTGCAGGCACGTTCACATCCCCATGTTTATTCCTGCCACATAGAACAAACCTCATAATTATTGTTTCACCGCCATATATGTACAACTCAGCACACCCTACTTCGCAATGAACATTAACCCGCTGGACGATGATTTTCATACACCAGTTGCCGGAATGTCAATGATATCCTCCCTTCCTTCACCTTTGGCTCCTTCGGAATCTCATGCTACACGTTTGGGAGTGCGGGGAGTTTGAACATTAAACGTTCGTGCTCCCAGAACAGCTTATTCACACACCTTCCAATTCAGCTGAGTATCTCCTTGCATTATCATGAGGCTCCCATTGTCCAGTGTCCATTTCAACTTTTCCCCTGGAGATCCCTTCCGCGGGGTCATTATGAAGGTTCTGGGGGCCCCGAGGCTGAGACTTGCAATCACCTTGACCAAATGGCTTGAGTCCTGTGGCCCTAAAGAGAAATGAGCGGCAGGAATCAAGCTCAACTTTATTTTCCCTGCTATCACTATGTTGACCGATGTAGACACTTCCATCGTCGTATTTGTTCAGCATGACGTGGTTGAAGCCGGTCAAATTATTTCCTTCACCTTCGGCCATGTCTTCGAGGCCGAATCCCAAGGTTTTCTCAAGCAAACGTTGGATCTCCGAGACTAAGTTTGGATACGGGTAATGCATTTTAACAACTTGGCCCGAGTACTTCATAGTAAGCTCGGGTGTTGTTGCGTACACAGCTGTCAAGCGACTCTGAATAACCTCGCGTCCGTACACTTTGAGTGTCGGACGGTGCCCTGGAACACGGCTGGTCAGACCCGCTTTACTCAAATCACTACATATCGGAAAGTTCACTAACATGTATCGAGTTTGTCTAATTCTGCCCTCCACGTCATAGCAGTGGCCACATCGATGAAATCCGGCAGATAGAAAACCTCGGCACCAGGGAGCTCTTCTTCTGTAAACAGTCTCCAGTTCTTCCCAGACCCTATGAGGAAGTCTCTCGAAACTTGTTCGAATTTGTTTGAGCCTTGGGTGATCGAGTGAGTGGATTTGTCCCCAGTTGGCGCCAAGGCAGCCAAATTAACAGGCACTGGTTTTCGCTTTCGTTTGGTTGGCTGTATTTGGGTGGTGACACCCTCAAAAGACGGAGATAGGTTTCGCTTCATGAAGGATAGAGGCCATCAACGTTCGCTTGTTTGTTTTCCTGCAAAACTTCAAGCTGGTCTTCGGAATGAAATAAGTAAATTGAAGCAAGGAATGATCGCCCTCGAACAAAACCCAAACCCACGCCCCACACGCGGCCATCAGCCTGCGCAACACATCGAGCTATTCACATATAACCTGTGGGTGCTGGAATCCTGCCTGACATTAAGCGCCAGAAACAATAAATCACGATAAAAATTCGTGTGCAGGGCGAGCACGTGATGTCCCCAACAGTCTACATAACGCACTTGGACACTCGTCTGATGACTAACGCTTCTTCATCTTCCGCGCCGGGGCTCTCTCAGGGGTCTGAAAATGCCAAGGACTCCAGCGTAGAGGAAGTAGATAGGTTACTGGGCCTGGAGGCTACCGCCTTCCAGCGTGACTTGGAGGTCTGTCCTTGTGCACTGCATTATTTTGATTCCTCCTCACCTTTCCTTGTCGACGTTGATACAGGTAGAGCGAATATTAAAGGCCTTTAAGCTGAAGTACCTATCGCATCCATCCTGCCTACTGATGGCGCGTCTGTTAATCATCTCACAGTCCTTACAACGTTTTAGGCCTTCAATATCACGCCACTGAAGCAGATATCAAAAAGAAGTACAAACAATTGTCACTCTGTAAGTTGAGGCATCACTACCAAACGCTGTTGCATACTGACTTCGCCTCCCCCAGTCATCCACCCTGATAAGGCCAAACACGAGAAAGCGCCAGATGCATTTGACTTGTTGAAGAAGGTGGAGGACCAAGCTTTTTTTTTTCCACAGATACTGATGAAATAGTTAGGCGGAGTCTGAGCTGTCGGACAAGGACAAACGCGCCGAAATTGACTCTGTGGTTGCATACGCTAGGACGCAGGTACTTAAGTCTCATGGCATACCATCTTCCGTAGAGGACTCGGACTATCGTATACAAACCCTTCTGCCACCATTTGCGGAACAACTGGGGCTCAAAGTGAAAGAATTGCTTATTGATGATGAGCTGCGGAAGCGCCGGTAAGTGCACACGCTTCATCAAGGCCCCAAACCCCTTACCCATTCGTGAAGAGCTTTGAAGATGAGTTTAGCGAACGAGGGCTTGGAAGCCAAAAGGAAGGAGGAAGAAGTTGCGGCCAAAAAGCGAAAGGCTGATGAGGATGCCAATTGGGAAGGTGCAAATTTTCGCGAACGAGTCTCTTTCATGGCTAACAGTCTGTCGATGCAGCTAACCGGGACAAGCGAGTCGAAGGCTGGCGTAGTTTCCAATCAACCGGACCCTCAAAGAAGAAAAAGAAGAACAAAGTCGAGATCATTGGATAGTGCGTCATGGGCTTGAGCGACGTAATGGTGTAACATTAACGACAACATGTATTGCGGTGTTTTGATGCTGTCATTCAGTCCGACACGTTCAAAATGCCCTCATCTTCGTCTGAACTTATGTCAATGACAGATACATCTTGGCGTGCTTTCTCCCCTCGAGTGCGAGAGGTGGGGTCGCTGGTAACTACAATCATCTTGAGCATCATCATATTGAAGAGTGCAGGACCCGTGAGTAACATACGGGCTTGAGCGACCACCTCGTCAATTTGCATGAGCGCAGCCTCGTCAAAATTGAATTCGTCATCAAAACTAATATTTCCTTCGGTGGATCCGGGCAGCTGCCTATTTGGCAATATCCCCAAATAAGGTGTCCGCTGCACCTCCACATTCAAAGCTTGCTGAATGGCTTTCAACCTTTGCGATTTCGTCTGACCGATCGATGTTGAAGCAGGCGTATGAATGGAGGGGCGTCGAGAGATAGGAACGTGTGCGGACTGAGGTCTGGAACCTTCGTGACGAGGGATGTTTGGGGGAGACGATTCCCGGACCAGGGCCCTGCGAGCCAACTCTTCCTCCTCAGGATCAATTTCCTGTAACCTGACACGGATGGTTAATGGAGGGGAAATGAAAAATGAAATAGCATACCCCATCCTGAGACGTAAACCGCGATTGAATAGAATATCCTGTTGGACATCGAGCTCTTCGACGCGCGAACCAGCGAAAACTGTAGTGTTCTTCGGTTCAAGGAGTGCTATCCCACGGCGTACCGTGACGTTCTTCAACAGAAGCTGAGGACCGCGGAACCTTCAGCTTTCCGCTGATGATTGTTGATAAAGCTGACCTTGCAACCCAGGGGCGTAGTGCCAAGTTGTAACGCGGATATCTTTCTATACTCCATAGCTTGCAAGGTCCGAGACCCGTCACTAAGAGCCATACGCAGCATGGAGTGAGGGTAGTCTGGTACCCCAAAGTCTTCACCCTCATGGATGCTAGGGCCATCCTCTTTCTCATCGATCTCCTCGGCCAAGCCAGCCATGTCTACTTTGTCTATACGCGTCTGTCGCACATTCCGGAGATTGAACGCACTATGCCCAATTTCCGTCATGGCATTGATTTGGACCAGTACTGGTCCACCCGTGGCCAGTGTCCCGATGACCGCTTTCTTTGTCTCATCTGTGATCGCAGTAGGTATTCCACTGTGAGGAATAGTAGAATCGGACAAATCGGAAGATAAGTACTTTGCACAATTAATCATCCCACAAATGATATGAGGCTCCATGAAAATTTACCTGGGTATTTACGTGGCGATAGATGTTATCGACTTGGTGGTCGCCGAGATGGAACTCTTCCTTGACCCAATCATAGCAATCTTTCAACCAGCGCTGGTGGGCTGTAAGTGAGTGGTAATTCCTTGTTTTCCTACAGCAGTCCCCACCTCGTCAATGGAGGGCTTGGGATAAGCTTGCTTCAATTTCTCGAGGAGCGCTTGAGGAAATGCCATTTCGAGGTCGAAATAAACAAATCCAAACAGCTTCGTTGTCGAGTCACAGTGCTTGAAGCCATTCGGCATGGGCCTAGTCGAGTTGCCTTTCGACATTCTGTTCATCATTTGCAAGTACATTGATGTGAAAAGTATAGTTCACTTAAGCACTGTGTGCATTGCATGTGAGTAGTGTGCTACCTAGCCTTACAATTTCCCTTTCCCCTCTTAGGTATCGAGGATATTGCTCGCAAAAATCGAAAGCAGCCGTCAGATATGGTTGGACGCAGCCAAAAGCATGATTCAAATGGAATGCATTGCTCCCCACAGCATTAGCTTGGAAACTATGGATTGTGCCGCCATCCGCCAGTTTGCCACACGCCCTTTTAGGCTCTGTGCCGCCCTATTTAATGAGGAAAGCCCCGAGTCCCGAGAGGTGCAGTTTGAGCTGGACTACGGAGAGCCTCCTGCTCATAGAGGATGGGCGTGGAAGCATCAGTCCCCGATCCTGCTACCTGGCGGTCGGTGGCTTATCAATTACGCCTTTGACTCCGAGGATGTCCACATGTTTTGTTGGGATTTGTCGACGTTGCTTTTTGAAGAACCTGTTTTGGAGCCTGCAGCTAAAATACAACTCGACACCTTTGGATGGGAAATCGTGTCATGGACCGCCCAGTCATTTCCGGAAACGAACAGTTATATGATACTTCTGGTGAAAGTTGCCGAGGATCCAAATGGTATTCGATCCTTGTAAGTAATGTGTGTCTGATGCTCTCCAATTCGGCTCATTGATGCTCTTATATTATCAGTTTATTGTGGGAAATTATAGAGCTTACTTGGTGTGCGTCCCCGTACACAGCTCCAAAATTCTCTAACTTCGCACGATGCGAGAGGATCCCCCCTGTCGCTGCGAACGATTTTCTGGCGGAACAGAGCAGCCTATTCGGGGAGTACGTGCTTTGTGTCACCCCAAGACTGGTATACGTCTGGAATTGGAGAATCAATCAATGGGGTGCTATTGACACAGTCGGGCAAGAGGTCATGGACTTTGATGAGGTATAACGTTTGTAACATGTCTTTTTTAAATTCTCACTTCCTACTAGAACACTGGAAACTCGGACGGCTGGATCCAGAACGAATCAGTTTTTGTCCTTATGAAGAAGGCTGCGGGAATACTTGTCTTCCCATTACCACCTTTAAATAGCATCGATGAACCACCGGTGGATCATTCCCTTTCCTCACAAGTCCATTCCTTCCCCGTCTTGTTCGATGATCCGCTCTACTCTAGCCACAGTGTCGTCGGTCTCTGCAGGCCTCCGTCTGGTCAGATACATCAGGTTCGCGTACATACACGCCGTGACAACGCTGGGGGCCGAGCCTCGTTATTCGTCGATGCTATTGCAGGGTCAGATGAAAATGAACTTCCATCACCCCGCATCCTTGCAGGTGGGGTTTTCCCACTTCATTCCAACTCTCATGCACAACACCTCTTCGCTGATACCTTCATTACCGCTTCCATCAAACTCGAGCATTCCCCCGATGGCGCATTTCTGCCTATTAGGGTTTACTCCCGATCGCAATTTAGAATTACGCACACTTCTTTGCAAACCAGTATTTTGTGCAACAGAAGGCATGAAGCGCGTTTCAATAGTGCACCGTGTGCGCTTTCTGGTACCTTCATGATTAACGAACGGTACACGGAGTTGCCTCGCCAGCCTTGGCAGGCTGCTTTCAGTCTCTTGAAATTTGACTAGAGATGTAAGTATATCGATGGGATCACCAGTCCCTCAATTATAATAGGGATTCTTTGGCTTGGAATTCCTTCGGCTGTGACTACCGTACCTTCAGGGGCTTTACTTATCCGCTTTTGACTGTTCAATGACAAGATCCCACGTTGTAATTATTATGGCCTGCACTGAACCTATCAGTGGAGTGGAGTGCTGAAGTAGGTTGGTGGAAGGATTTCTGGAGCCTGACTTGTTCACGCTGGGATTATGAGTTTCCGGCTCGCGTAAATGCAATCAGCTTTAGAGGCTAAACTGCAAACAGCGCAGATCTCAAGCTCCGCATCGTCCACTGGTGCGTCCTGCCTGGCTCCAGGTGCGGGTGTAGGTGCCCATGGAGTGGATTTGGTCCTGGACCTAACGTATACGAGTATGGCACCCATAGAGTGAGGGCGCAAAGGTGGATCTGGCCGGGTGACACTAGAGTGATTATGCCAACGGCCTCACCCGTGGGTTGTGGGGTGGGTCAGTGGGGTTGTACCAGCAGCCAGAGGGGAATGATTCCTGCTTCGCGGGCGCAGTCGTGGAGGGTAAGTTATACCTGAGGCAGCCCAGTTGGGCAATTCAACGCCTTACGCGCTCCTAGATTCTCCCACTTTCGATGGCCATGTGGGACCCCCCTCCGATCATGGCTGGGGGAGCAGTGCCCCGAGAGGTCAAGTCTGCAAATTTGCCTCACTTGTTCTTGCGGAGATGAAAATTCGAACCTTTGCTTCGAATGCCATGTCACGGTAGTGACCTTTGATCGTGTCTGTGTGCGCTTTCTCTGAGGATCACTGGCAATGGTGAAGCTTGAAACAGTGTCACCCCATAGACAGGGTAGTCTGGATTTCGATCTACGATCTGACAGGAAAGTACAGCGCAGGCCTACGAAGCAACCCCGCAGCCGAGCGTATGGACGTTCGTCAGATGTTGAACGGGTCTGGTGATTTTGGACAAGGTAAGTGTCGAAGCTTCTTTGATCCTTGCCTTCAAAGACGAGGGTTTGGAAAACGTAAAGTGTAGCGGTAAGACGATGTGTTCGGATGAATCAATGTCTCATGAGTGCGGGGTCACTGCGGGGTAAGTTCAGCAAGCAGTTCCAACAGAACTTGATTTTCACAGCAGTATTTTGTGCCCATGCGATATCTGAATCAGGGGTGGCGTGTTAGAGTTCGACTCCGTCGGAAGGGGTCCCCACATATGTGGGCTGCTGGCTGTCAGTTGACGAAAGGCTTTTTTAAGTTGAGTTACGGACAGGCACGGTTCGAAATCAACTCATTGTCCAAATTGAAGTTGAGTGTGCGCGCTCAAAATTTATGCAGATACCAAAGCACAGTCGTCAGGATTTGGGGGAAGGATAAACTTATGCACCGAACTAGTGTTTGCCTCTTTCAAATGAGTCAAGTCTCCAGAAAGCTATTCGCCCTTCCTTGCCTCCGCTAACCAACCAACGAGTCCGAGCTTCGAGATCGGATTGTGTGTATTCATCATCCTCATCCTCATCCTCATCCATTGATGCTGAGTGCGGATTGGGGTCAAAAAATTTTGGCATCAGACGGAAAAGCTCACCAGGCTGAATACGATTGTTGGAGTTGGAATGTGCAAAGCACAGCGCGTGAATGGCTTCAGGATGGTAAGACAATGTTCCTAATGACTTGAACGTCTTCACACTGTAAAGGCGAATCCTGAAGTGTGGGTGGATCAAGGGGATGACAATTAGGGCGTCTCAAATGGCGCATACTTTCCGTCCCAACCTCCGACTGCACATATTCGATCATCGCACCGAAGCGAGATGCAGGCATTTCCCGGATGTTTTGTTCTATAAGTGCCAGTCCTCTCTACGTTACCGGGTAAGTTATCCTGGATCGATGCAGTCTCCAGTAGTGGAAATTGTCAAAAACAAGAGCAAAGCTCACAGTGAGGAGTATTTTACCGATGACATGGTCTGCCGAAACCGTCAAAACAAAAGAAGAATCGCGTGAAACACAAATGGCCATCACTAAAAATAGGAAAGAATCCTGAGCACGGAACGGAAATACAGTTGTGAAGAATTGCGAACCTGACTCGACATGTGCTTTAATGTTCCATAGCCTCGTCCATCCTTGACCCTCAACTGACCTCGAGAAGAAAGTATCCGTTCGTGCAAACAACGAAACGGAGCCATCTTCGTATGCGGATACCACCCGCAGCTGCTTCTGAGATTTCCCCTTGATCTCGACATCTTCGTGGTATAGGTGCTGAGCCATTATGATTCCTAAAACTGGCATGAATCCCTGCGTGCCTCAACAGCAGTTACCCACGCCATACCAAACTTGGATGCACTATCCCGTGCTCTCCCTGAGAATGTCCCCAGGGAATCATACTCCTTCCCGATTGCAGCATGTATGCGATTCAAACCAGGGAGAGACCAGACATCCGTCTGTTTGGAGATGTGGAGCATGATATTTGATGAGTCCAAGATCTTCTGAAGAAGCGAGACTCACAAATTCAGACTCGGCGAGGTTCGGAACGGCGACAAGAGCCTCGAGCCCTTCGTTCTCTCTCTGCAATGAAGCCGGTAGTGGCAAGAGAGAAAAACGACAAAAGTTAAGAGAATTAACGTCCAAAGAGTACAATATCTTAGGCTGAGTGGAATCCTGAGAGGGAGTCGAAGCAGACTCCGCAACGGCTATAGGTAACGCTGAGATTGGTGACCAGACATGAAGCTTATTGTCCCGGCCATGTCTAGGGCGGATATGACGTAAGAAAGGGAGTGAGAGTGCTTATATGGGGAATACTCGCGTCAAAATCTTCCCATCCCATTCGCAAAGCGTCAATATAGTATCTTTATGCGCCTGCCATACAGCAATCGGTCGAAATGTTCTTGTCGATGTGCATGCCACGTAGCCTTTTCCATCGCCTGAGAAGACCCTCTCATTATCCTCTGAAAAGAACAAGGCATTTACTTGAGATTGGCTCTTAGATGCGTGCAAACGCCCAATGTGGAAGGGCGTTGGGGGTGGGCGCTTATCAACCATCGAAAGTGACCAAATAAAGCAATGCCATGAATTGAATTGTGGCCAAGACGATTGTGTGACTCCAAGCGCCTTCAACCTCAATTCGACACGACCTCTGGACAGTTGTGCTGAGCTCTTATAATGGGCCGTTCCAGAAATGCTTCGTCAAAGAAAGGAATCCGGGCGAAGAATAGCGAGACGACCCGGTCCTTACAGAAAGCTCCACCAAGCATACCAGATCTTTTGGGAAGCGCACAGAGCCTGATGGACCAGATGAACTTCGAATCGGCCCGAAGATTCGTCGATAGGATATTAGAGCGTGATCCAGCCAATTCAAGAGGGAGGGAAATGCTAGGCTTGATAGAAATTGAAGATGGCAACATCGACGCTGCACGCAAGGTGTGATCTAACCCCCCCCCCCAAATAACGATCCCCCATGCGCACTAAAAGTATTGCGTTTTAGGCATTCAGTTCTCTCATTCCCCCATCTCCCACGTCTCCATCACCCCCTCCATATTCTGCCTACCTCTATCTTGCCCAACTCACAGACGACGACCCGAGGGAGGCGCTTGCTTATTACCAGTCAGCCGTTGACCTACTTCTCAAAGAAACAGAAAGGGGAAATAATCAACCACAAGCCAGCGAAAAAAATGAAGATGTTTTTAAATTGAAGCTAACTACAATAAGTGCGCTAGTTGGGATGGTAGAAATTTGGATGTCGTCAGATCTCTGGTTTGTGCCAATTTCCACCTTTTGTGTACGAGGGATTGGTTCACACGTGTTGCCGCAGCTTCGAGCCAGAAGCAGAACAGACATGCGATAATCTAGTGTCTTTAGCTATCCAAACGGATCCAGATAACCTGGAGGCATTGGAATGTTTGGCTTCAGTTAGAATGTCGCAAAATAAGCCCGATGATGCGAGGTCCGCATTGGAACGTGCATGGGTTCTCATAAAGGATCTGGACCCGGGTTCGTACCCCCCCTCTGTGGTATTTTTGTCCTCATTTATTTCTCCCACCCAAAACAGAGGACCCCAATCTCCCGCCAATCTCAACGAGACTCTCTCTTACCCGCCGGTTCCTCGAACTCTCGCTGTTCTCACCGGCTCTGGTGTTGCTTCAGGGGGTTATCGCCGCAGACGATGAAGAGATGGATGCTTGGTATTTACAAGGATGGTGTCTGTATCTGATGGCTATGCAAACTCAAAAAACGGGGGAAATTTTTGAAGATCTTAGCCGTGAAGAATTACTTCAGGATGCCCGGGATTGTTTGGACACATGTTTAGCGGTAAGTTGCATATCGATAGATCCCAAGAATATCAACACACCCACCTTCAACTCCACAACCAGCTCAGAGGCGACGATGGAGAAATCACGGAGCACGTTGATCAGTTGATCAAAGAGTTAGATGCCGCCGGAATTCATCCCTCAAAAAAGAGCGAGGAGGATGAGGATGGTGATGAGGGCTGGGAATCAGAAGAAGAGGAAGGAAGTGATGTCGAAATGGGTTAGACAATTCTATTGGGCGGCGTATTCCCTAATTAGGTTAATCTGCATTTCGGTGCCGTATGATGACTGCGGAGGCTGTGCGTGCAGGTCTTGTGACTCTCGCTTCCGACGTTAACCCTCATTTTGCGTGTTAATGATGCACAAACTGTTGACGAGGGCGAGGAATTCTACTATTTTTCATCCTGGAGCTTATGATGGTGTAATACCACATCAGAGGATACTGCGTGCCTGCAGCTCAACCTTGAGTCCCTTCCACTCCATCACTGTTCCCGAGCCGACCATTTCTAGACATTGCTCTTCCTCCTCCCAGAGCGTCGCTTATCGCATTGACCCAGAGCAACGCAATAGAACTGAATCTCCCTTGGCAAGTATCCGAGATTCGGCGAGCTACGCACAACTACGAGCCCACCAACTGTTCGGCCTGCCAAGGCAGCAGCGCCCGGCTCAGTTTCGGTCTGCGGTTTTTTCGCAGCATTCGCAAGGGAGGGACTCACAAGTTCGGTCATTTCACTCAACCCAAATCAACAGGGCTCTTCATCCTGTCGTCCTCCTCTTGGGATTCCTGAAATCTTCGACTGCTCTGAGCGGCATAAAAACAGGTAGGCGACCACCAAGCACCTTAAATTTCGGAAGGCAAGTCATTCACTTGCCTTGCAGTTGCCCGTGTGACACTGTCTCTACTCCCCGTTTTCTTGATCAAGAAATTCAAGGTGAGTCACTCATTCACATTGTTTGTCAGCAATCGTCTGACTTCATATTCAGATCGTTAAGTGGCTGCGAAAGAGTCTTAGGCGCCAGGATGTTGACGAGATTTTTATGGTGAAGCGGGACAACGCTATCCGTCGTATTCGAATATTGAACAAGGCTTTGCTCGCCATGTTCTTTACGCCTTTGGCATTACTATCGTTAACAATCATCGCGAGCACCGAGAAAACGCCCATCACAGGACGTCATCGTCTTATTCTCTTGTCACCCGAGGAGGAAGAAACGATCCACAGCCAGTTGACGGGAAACGGCTGGTATACCCAAGTGTACGATGTTTTGACCTCGCAATCACCCGATGGGAAGACTCCTCCCACCATAATTCCAACTTCGGACTGGCGTTGGAAATGGGTTGAAGAAACTCTTCGCCGGCTGGAAATAGGGATATATCGCATTTACCAGTCAAATGAGCTCGACCAAGATGCAATCTTACTTCCCGTCACAGAAGACGACGATGTACCCATCCCTCCTCCATTGCATCACCCTCTGAACCCCCGTCCCAGGGCGTTTACTGTGGTTCATGGCATTCCTACGGACGATCCCAACCGCTCCCACTCAGTCGAAAATCCTCACACACAACTGGGACCTCCTTACTCTTTTGTGATTGTCGAGAATCCAGAGCGAAACGCGTTCTCTTATGGATTTGGTGCCGAAGGCGCTGGTGGGATCGTTCTATACTCTGGTTTTTTAGACGAAGTCCTCCAGCAATCCCGTTCCGGTCATCTGATCCCGTCTCCTCAGGGGAATCCCCCCTTTCTTCTCAGGCTTTTCGGCCTTTCGACGCCGCCCTCCCCCACTATTTCACGGCCTAGCGGTGAACCTACCCCTGAGCAAACAGCCAGTCTCGCCACGCTTCTCTCACATGAACTTGCTCACCTACTTCTTTCTCACCACCTCGAAACTCTGTCGTCCGGAACTATCTTCGTACCTACAATAACTTCGATCGTGTTGGACTTTGCGCGAGTAATTCTCTTCCCAATCACTTTCCTCTTTGGACCTTTCGTTGGCGACGCTTTAACGGACTTTGGCAAAGTAGGCATGGGCGAAGTTCGCAAACAAAGCGAAGCATGTAGCAGTCACATGCTTGAATTAGAAGCGGACGAAGTGAGTATCAGGCTGATGAGATATGCAGGATTCGATCCGCGCAAAGCCGTAGATTTCTGGGAACGCAAGCTGGACGATTCCAGGGCTCTCGATGCCGATTCGAGCGTTGGGACGTCAAATGTCTCTAGCCAGTATTCGACGGAGTCTTTCTGGAGTCCCCATCATTCTGCTCTAGGTAGCGGCCCAACTAGCCACCCCGTTGGAAGTGAACGAGTTAGAAAGCTGAAAGCTGAGCTGCAGCGGTGGAGGAATGAGGCGGAGAAGTCGAAACTGCACTCAGAGTCACTCAATGTGGAAGAGAAGATTTAGCATTGCTTTTGCTTGATTATCAATGTATCACTGTGTCAATTCTTTGCTATCTAAGGATCTCGTCAGGTTGCAATCTCTGTATATAAACTTCCTTCAGGTCCCTTCTCATGTATTTTACTTGGAGCTCATAATGTAACAATGATGATTCTGGGTTTCTGGCGTAATAGTACAAGGAATGCTTGAAGGAATTTAGGAATGATTACAGCCCATTAAGCGTTAAGAGATAAAAGTTGCTTCATTGAAGAGCGTGCCTTTGGCCGTGATGGTCTTCTCGCCTTCACCTGAACCATCAATGACGGCTGCCGGAGCCGTGACTGTGAGTTCAGCAGGATTCAACCACTACAGAGGAGTGGTGAGCACAAGTTCGTGAATCTCTGTGTAGGAGCCTACCTGATAAACGTACGGCTTCGTTCCCGCCACATAATTTACAAATGCTTTGATCACATAAGGGATTTCCGCAAGGACGTCTACCTTCTCTATAAGTCCTCTGGGTTCAGCTGGTCCCCCGACATCAACCACGATCGAAGCGGCAACGTCTCCCTTCACATCAGGTACACAAGAAACACCTTTCCAAGTGAAAGCGACCTTGGTAGGCTGATTATAACTGGTCTTAGGATCATGCACGGGTTCCAGGTGCCGAGCGCGCGATTGAATAGGAAGGTCATCACGTATGCCCGCTTTCTTCTCCTCGGGTAATACGACCTCTCCAGTGACAGAAGCAAGCTTCCCTCCAATAACGACTGAACCAACATTTACGGTGACGCCGCCAGAACCTGCGCCCTTACGTCCGTAAGTATCAATAGTAGAAAATTCCATTTGAATAGCAGAGGTCCCGCCAAGTTCGTCACTTTGGAAGTCGCAGAAATTCCAGCTCGCTGCGATAAGATCGGGACGCATTCCCTGAATGGCGTGAACGAACATTCCTGTGCCTTCGACCTCGATCGCTTGACCCTTGTGGACAACGATTCCACTGCAGGATGTCCTTGGCCAGAAGCGATGAACAACGTATCCCTCGGGAGAGCTCTCATCCGCTCCGAAATAGGAGAAGCCACCTTTGGGGCCTTTTCCAAGCTTGAATCCTGGGATCAATGTTGGGCGGGAAACCACGAGAGTTATTTGCAGCTCGGCATCAACATTAGCGGAAATGGTATATGATTCGGAAAACCCTGGGTCGGTTGTGGTTGATTTATGAATTACGGTGAATTGGTCGGATCTGGATGAGCGTTTGTCATACTTCACCGTGCCAGCAGATGGAGGAGGAGTGATGAAATTCGCGACATTGATCGATTTCCATGTTTTCTCTTCCGTGACCGGATTCCATATCTTGCATGTAAACTGAACGGTAGGATACCACATCCTGAAAACCGGCTGCTGTTCAGCGTTTTAAAGAATTGTTGGATATAACGATTTACCCAACGGAAGAGTGAATAATTTGACAAAGCAAGAAAGTCCCATCCTTCAAGCTATGGTACCACGTCTGAGTCTCAGTGACAATGCCGCTTCCAATCGTCCATTCTAAATCTTTTGGTTCGAGCTCGCCAAATAATTCAGCGGGATCAGAGGTTCTAACAGCAGGATGGAAATTGGGTGCGTGAGGATGTGTGGATCCGCTTCATCACAATTTTTTCGTCAACGCTTATCCCGTGTGTATGGTATAACGAGACGCGATCTTACGAAAAGAGCGAGGAGAACATGCTTGGCCGTCTGATGGTCAGAGGTGACTGACCAATTCTTCGCAGCACGTGCCCAAAACTAATGTCCATCCACTTCCTATGTTGCCTCGGTATCTATTCAGTAGGGATCCCAGCCTCTACTAAAGTAGAGGCTGGGGTCCTGCTGGCCTTGGCACGCGGTGAGGCGGAAACCGTCAAATGGAAAAACCAGGGCTTACAGTAGGCAGGGTCCCAGCCTCTACTAAAGTAGTAGGCTTACAGCAACTCTCCCAGTCAGCCCAATACAATAACGACGGCTTTCTCCTTGTACCAGCAAAACATCCCGCCTCCAAAGGGAGGCCGTGCACTTCTCAAAATCCCTTTTGTTGTCCTTACTGCGCCCTCCAATTATTACTCCGCAATTACGGTTAAGTGAGTCCCTAGGCCCGGGTGCTTCTGGATCAGGGGCCGTATATTCTCCTAGCGAGCGACTAGCCCTACCCCTAGCCCAGTTTCTTCAAAACTAGTCCTCGCCTCACTCAGAATTTCGTCAACTCTGCCCACTTGTGGGTGACTGCTTTGGATGATGTTGATTGCGGAATTGCGGATTCATTCTTTAATCTGATGTCGTGACCTGCCCTTGCCGTGCGATTGAGACGCGAAATGTGGGTTTAAAATGACCTCTTGGTATGATAGAGTGAGCGGGGAAATCGCGGACGGTATTTCTGAAGCCACTTGGGACGTGGAAGTTACCTTTTGTCCATCCATTATTTACGTTCTCACTTCATTCCTATTAGGTTGCATGTACACTGAAGGTGCTCCCGCTAATGAATTCCCGCATGCTTCCCCAAGACGCGGAGAGCAGAGATCCTTCACAAGTCGATTCACCTGCTGTGGTAATTGACGCATAGCACCGACCGAGCCTCATGTGTTTCGAGGCAATAGCCCGGCAGTGCATTCAAAGGTTTACATCATGTAGCCTCGATATGTGCAAAACCACGCGAGTGGGTACCTTGCCTTACCTTTAGCTTGGCCTCGTCGAAAATAGGTCTTAGTCCAGACAGGAATTTGTTGACCCTTCTCTCGACTGGGTTCCTCAGGTGCGCCTGTCTGTTGCCGCCTGCAGCTCGGATGGCAGGAGAATACTTCTCACGCAGAATTTCTCGGTCTTTTGGTCAACTTAAGTTGCGACCTCGGTGGCATTACTGTATGTCCGGATGAGCGCATTGTGCCTTAAGACGCCCCTTTTTAAGATATCTGATGCCTTAATTCTTTTGTGTCAGTAGCTTGATGCTCTTCTATGGAATGCGGCAGAACCGAGGACATTTGTGCACAGGGGAATGGGCTATTAATTCGCCCAAAGATTACAGTAGAATCTCGGCGAAGTGCAACTCCCGTAACAAATGCTACAGCCAGTGCTCGATTCCACGCCGAAGCCAGGTTGAGCGCCGTTGAAATCCCAACAACTCCTGCACTGACGTCGTCGATGTCGAGCTGCACCGCACCGGCGAGAGCATCCGCTGCAATAGAGGCCAGCAGATGCCCCAGCAAAAATCCAAGGTCACTTATGGGAAATCTGCAGAGCCTCCGGGGCCGGCTGGGATATTGGTGATGCCACGTTACAGCAATATTGAATCCTGTGCTTGCATCTGAATGACCGAACTACTTGCATATAGGCGCCTTCAACACTCGGTATTATTATCATATCTGCCGCCGCCCTGCGTCTTGCTGCTCAATCCCAACATGCCTTTTCCCCTTCTTGAACATAGTCGTCAAATCTGTGTTTAATACTCTTTCGTGTTCGCGCCCTCTGCACTTGCAATATCAGCCATTCCTGGCTCGTTGGCATCGCCGGCTGCCCCACCAGGTACACAACCTCATGCTTTCCTATTCAATTCGAAGAAATGCATTACACGTTCGGGGACTCGTATTATATGTTAGCGAACAACTTACCAACCACTGGGATGCCACCGCGATCCAATGCGTCCTTGCGTTTCTTTGCGCTCATTTGGTCCATTGCTGCCTTCCACACCTCATCTACTCATGCTAATCAGTGCACGTTTAGCAAGCCCAACCACCAACTCCCCCAAGCCTGGCTCAGGCGCAATATAATAGGCTGCCCTCACATTTAGCCATATCGAAAATGAGAATTCCTGCAAACTATACCCTTCTGATATCGTGTTCCCAACTCGGTACTCGTCAGCTCCTGAACTGACAAAGATTGGTAAGGCTTAAATCAGAAGTCCGCTGCGTAGCTTTCCGGTTCGTCGTCGGAGGTCCAACCCTTTGTAACGACTGTACTAGATGTTAACAAGCGCCGACACAGTGGCAATCATCAAGGTTTTATGCAGGGGCCGTCCCTGCTCAGGACCTCACTGCGCTCGTTACGTTAACGGACGCTAGTTGAAACTTCTTTGCCTTCGCATCGCGGGCATGGCGAAACGGGGCCGAATGAGCCTCAACCTCGCTCGACTCCGAGGGCCGGATTTTGCTGAACCTGAATTCAAAGGGTTTCAACTTCATGGCACTGCCCATCAGGAGTGCATCGTATTCGGTAGTCACCATGAGGCCTAAAGTGCATTATGTCTCTCTCTCGGAATCCAGGGGTTTTCATTCGAACCAGATCGCCTCGATGGTTTGTGTTGACTAGAAACACGGGGATTCCCTCCCGCCACTCGAAGAACCGATTTCTCGATTAGAGCGGCACTGTAGGGACACAAACCCATTTGTGACCCACTAACTGTGCACAATTACATCTATTCACGCTCTTGTGAATGTCGCCGTCGCCAAGAATAGAGGAAAAATCAAATAACTGATGGATCCCGCCTGCTGCGAATTCAGCTGCCCTTCGTTGTCATTCCGCAGCGGGGTACCCAGACGTGAATGTCCGTGGAAGTAGGAACGAATTAACCAATGTCTGAGACCAAGGATCGGTTAGCAACACTGTGGCTGCTGGGCCGGGGGAGGGCTGTCTACCATAAGTCCAAAAGCAGAGCCTAGTACCGTGCCCGTCGGTGTAGAGACGGAAGGTGTGAGATAAAGTGGGACAAATTTGCTGTGGAGTCGAACAGTAAGATAACAAGCACTCGTTCACGGACATCGGTGGAGATGATCCATCGTATCAGATGGGCACGGTTCAGGCTCCTTTCATCATCAGCGATTGGGGCTTGAGCGCAATGTGTGTGAAATTCATTACTCACCGTGTTCTTTGACACCGAAGTTACACGGAATGTCGGACACTGGCACGTGGGCAAACAGTGAGCTCTGCAGAGCTGGTCGCGAGACATGGCAACGTGATTCAAAGGATAACGATTTTGAATGTTCCAAAAGTTTGGACGAGTGGAACCGGTGACCGGTTGTGAAGCAATCATCATAACCAAGCAGATAGGAAGCGACCTGTGGATAAAGGCTGGGAACCCTGCCTAGCACTGAGCTCTTGTTTTGCGATTTAAAAGAAAGAATTGGCTAACGTACTTCTAGCGTAGTCTCGGGACGTGATCGGCTGTGTTTAGTTTTGGGAGAGTTCGGAGACCGCGGCTTGCAACGCTGTATAAGCAACATGGGTTTTGAAGGGGCTTTGGTACTGTAATGTAGTCCGTGATGTAGTACAGAAGAGAAGCCTGACCCAGGAACTTTGCTGGTTAGCGAGGGAATTTGCAATGATAGAGGACCTCTTGCATGGGCATTCAGTTCACGCATTCAAGACCTGGTACAGAGTAGCGGGGATTGGGGGCCCGGTTACGACATTCCACATACAATACAGTAGTATCTTTCCACATTGGCAAGGTACAAGCCACATGTCCGCAGTCAGGAGACAGGAAGAATGAAGGGGGGACAATCGATGACTAGCTGCCGCCATCAGACCCGTCTATCCGAAGGTGGTTAGGCACAAGCACTTTTAGAAAATCAAGGACTTACAACTGTCGGTCCCGTAGCTGCTGCTGCCGTACGAGTTATCGTTCGAGCTGCCATAGCTGTTGCCGTTGTTGCTATTACCATACGAATCATTGTAATTGGAGCTGCTGTAGTTGTTGTTGTCGTACTGGCGGCTACCGTAAGAATCATTGTTATTGGAGCTGCTGTAGTTGTTGTTGTCGTACTGGCGGCTACCATACGAATCATTGTTATTGGAGCTGCTGTTGTTGTTGTTGTCGTACTGGCGGCTACCGTACGAATCATTGTTATTGGAGCTGCTGTAGTTGTTGTTGTCGTACTGGCGGCTACCATAGTACGAATCATTATTCGAACCGCCATAGTTGTTGCCGTTGTCGTTGCGGCTACCATGCAAATCATTATTGGAGCTGCCATAAGTGTCGTTGTTGTTCTTGTTCTTGTGGTTACGGTACGGATCGTCATTGGAGCTGCCATAATTGTTGTTGCCGCTACCATATGAATCGTTGTTCGAGCTGCCACCATAGCTGCCGTTGTTGGCGGATCCTTGGTTGTTGTTGTTGTTGTTCTGATTCCCCTTGCCAGAGGGCTGGGATTTTTGATAAGCGCTGTACCCATCCTTGGCAAGCTTGGTGAGATCGCCCTGAGGAGATGTGAAACGTTAAAAGGCAGAACGATGCACACGAGGCAATCTTACGGTCTTCCCACCCCCCTTCAGAACGTTTTTAGCATCGGTGACGAGCTGTTTCTGCTATCGATGGTCAAAAGAAGGATACATTAGAAGGGGGATCGATAATGCGTACATGGTTTCCCTTGCTAAAAAAGTCTTTAGCTTGGCCAAGGAATCCGCTCTGGAAAATATCATGAAGACGCGTCAGAGATCGTGAAGATAAGGGAGTGGAGTCGAGATCGGCCCCACGGAGCCGACAATTGCTACTTACCATGGCTGAATTATTATAAAACCCGGGTTATATTTGCGGATAGTGGGCTCGAAGTGTTGGGACCGGTTCGCTGAGGAGAGAGAGGGGAGTCCGAGGAAAGAGGGCGTGCTTTATAGGGCTGGAACATCGGGAGGGCTATTGTCCCATCCATTTTGGGGAGTGTTTATTGAACCTGGAATACTGGATCTGGTTGATGCACTATTTATAGATGCAACGTGTATGTCCCTTTCTCGCTGATATGACCATCTATGTATGTACTAGTTATCCTGCACAGCGTTCGCCAAATGTAGACACATGAGTATGTAATCGGATCGTGCTGTTCAACCTCACCTTCCACGGAGACGAAATGCTCTCACACCCTAAAGCCGTAGGGCATGCCCAAGTTCTCCGCTGGTGGATATCCAAAAGAACCCGCTCAGCTAGAGGACACCCCCATCATGAGAACCCCATATTTGGGAGTACTGTCAAACAATTCTACGACCGAAATCGTCGTTTGGACGTACTGATTACAAGCAGAACGAGCCTCGACATGAACCCATTATCCAGACGATTATGACAATAGTTTGTTGGAGAGAGGACATCAAGAAGGCGATGGTCAACCTAGCAAGTGACACGATTCCGTGATCCTAAGACCGGGATTTGCGACATACATAATTGCATATGTGTTCACGGAGAATACATGCCCGCGAGCTAATACATACGCACGGCATGCTCATCATATGAGGGAAGTTGGACTGAAATCACAATCAAGGTATTCCGTCAAACATCCAAGTTCGATGGCATAGTACATAGTAATTCCCTATACGTCATTCTTTCGAAGCGGAGAGCAAGACAAAGGAGCGAATGTCGAAGTCATAGAGGCCGGAGTCCTGCCTGGCGAATGTTCACATGATCACGCCGCTGGTGCCTGCAAGCGGCATTACCCGCTACTCTTATCTGACAGCCATTCCCAAATGTGAACATCCGTGAAAGTGGGAACGAACCATTGTCTGAAACCAAGGATCGGTTAGCAACAATGTGGCTGCTGGACGGGCTGATGTTAACTCACCTGGGTGGTGGACTGCATGTCTACCAAAGTCCAAAGTACTGTGCCAATCAGGGAGGGCCATGGTTGCTGCAGTCGAAAGGTGTGAAATCGGGTCGTTTCCCCGGGAATGAAGCTCTTCAAACACAGGCTACAACTTGGCCAGAACGCACTGCAGCTTGAACCTTCAAATGAGAGAGGAGATCCGTTTCGACCGTTTTTCGGCTTGACGTCCTTTTCTTCAATTAAAGAGTTTCCTTTTGCAATTGTCGCACTGAAGCCACCCGCTTTTCGATTGTTGCGAGCCTCTTTTTTTTTGTTGGGTTCTGCACAGTTCGGGCTGGATTGCATCTTGTTCGTTTTTATATACCGCGAGCAAAGAAGGGACCACGCTTACTTAATTAGGCAGGGGCATAGGAAACTCTTCGTTCTGCAGCTCTTTTTTTTTTTTTCTTGCTTGAGGACGCTGTGTTCTTCGTGCAAACAGCAACCGGATTTTCCCCTTTGGCCGTATTCCGAATGCCGGGGTGGACATTCCTTTTTGACGGAATTAAGTAAACCGGCACAACAGTAATCTTACTTAAACTCTAATAGAGTTATCGGTTGTGAGTCTGGTTTCTCCGGCGCACAAAGACCACGCTGTGCCGGAGCCGAGCCCTCAGCCGATGATCAATATGACGCATGAGCCGCTTGTTTCGGGCTCCTCATTCGCTAAGCGGAAATGAATACGTATTATTTTGATGCCGGCGCGACGAGTCCATTAGACTACATAAATGAGTCGAGCCCTCGTCAAACCGATCCAGGCCATCGAACAAAAAAAAACAAAAAAACCCAGAAAACAGGATCATCATGAGCCGAGACAAACGCAAACCAAACAGGCCCCCAGACGGAAAAAGTGAGCGGAGGAGAAATGTGTCTCAGATAAGCTGAATAAATGTGGATGTGCCATAAAATGGTGCACCCCTGGTGAAGCCTGATGGAGTCGAGGATGATCAGACAAGACGGAATGAAATGAGCCGTATGGGTACTACAATCTGAGAGGTGAATCACATAAACGGAGGCATTTGTTGGATGAGTTGATGTGAGCCTTCATCAGCGGTCGATTGGACCGGTGGCGGAGGCATGCCAGCTTCATTTGTAACGGAAAGAAACCCCATCGGCCCAGGAAACAGCAAGGTTGCTGCAAAACCTTCAGAGTGAATGTTTCAGCTATATAGTAGATGGTGGCCATAAGAGACCGATCGACAACTGACCTGAGCCAGAGTGAAGTTGATCACGTCGAAGGCTAGCTTTGAACAACTCAAGCATCCGCTTGTCCTTGAGCCGTCTATTAGCGCCAATGATTCATGAGCCAGATATTTCGGCACACACACACACACCTTTAGAACAGGAGGAATGACGGATCCGAATCCTCCGCAGAGTAACTGAAGTCGATGGCATTCCAAACATGTACTGTCGGGAGCCCTTTCAAGGGGACATTTCTATGGGAATCGTGGTGGGTGACTAAGAAAGTCAGGAATGAGAAGAGGATGAAGTCGAACCTTCTTTCTGATTCGACAAGTCAAGCATCCTTCGTTGTTTTTGTTGCGAGGCATTTCGACTTGATAGACGGGTTTCCGACGTACCTTTTTATCCACCGCAGCTGAATTGTAAGCCACGCCGAAACGCATCATTTCCCATAGCATATGATAAGTAAGTAGGTTCGGCACAAATGATGTTTGGTGAACCCGAATAATGTAGGAGCCCGGTCCAGCTTGAGCCGCAAGGAGTGCATGTAGTTCTAAAAGCTGCTAGCGTGACTCTTTCGACCCATATACAGAACATACAAGTATGAGTATTGAGTTGTGACATTAATGCGAAGCAAAGGAAGACACGAGGCGCGCGGTCGGTTAAATTCAATGAGAGCCACTGGATCCGTTTCCGTCGCTCCTCTAACATTGCTTTATCATCTGTAACGAAAGAAACCCGAGGGAAGAATGGGCCACCGGCATTGATCCTACGCGTGAGCTGCATGCTATCGATAACCAGACCTAATCGACTCATTGCCGATCGAGATATAAGAAAAGATCTACTATTTAATCCTGCAGATCCATGTAAAGCAACCGAAAAATACCACGGTGACGAGACTATTCACTTACACTCTCGGGATGCATCTCTCCGACGACGTGTCGGGTTGTTCAACGACTCGATGCTAAGCGCGTTCTACTGCCACTTGGCAGAAGCGCCCAGAATTGGCGCCCAGAGATCTGCGCTATTCAACCCGGGGCGGATGATTCAGGGGGTCCCTGCACACACGTAAAATGAAAATGTCGCAAAAAATCGTACCGAGGCGGGATATCGAATGCCAAGCGATGGAAATTTTTCGCTTTGAACGTTACGGTTGGAAATCATCGTATGGATCATCCGATAGATCCATCCACACACACTCATGGAAATGGTCAGTGTGACATGGCCTTTGAGGTAATCAGAAGAGATGTGATTACCGCTGTACGAGTAAAACAAAAGTGGCATCCCGAGGGATCTAGAATGCTGTGGCGAGTCTATTCTAGCCCGACCAACCCATAGTAAGACGGAAAAAGACTCCCTAGAAACAGCTGAGCTCGCCAAACACTGCAGACCGTACTGCCATAGCGAGAGGCTGAGTACGAGTACCCTTTTGGTGCCATAGCCCAGAGTTGTGTCAAAACAAACTCAATCGATTGAGTCCTAAAAACGCCGCCAGTTCCAATTAAGCGAGCCGAGTTTATATAATCGATCACTCAATTCTCCTATTACTGTACTGGCACGACCAACTACCGGTCACGCGTCACGCTGACCAGCCGGTCCGGCCGGGGTTGGAGGTCCGTCACGCGTCACGCAAGGCAGCCGGTTTGGTGTCTGGTGTCACGCAGGTCCACGGGCGCCGAGGTGGCTGTGTAAAACCAATTCAAATTATCCTTTTTGGGATCGTATTGACACTCAAAAACGGAAAATCGCTCTAAATTACAGCACAGCTGAGCTGATTAGATGAGGGGAGCAGTGCAATGTCCTTGACATCAGCTAATTGTTGCAAACCCGCCATCCCAAATATGGCAACAGCAACCCGCATCTAGGCAGGACTCCAGCCTCTATCATTTGCAGTCCAGAAGTAATACAGAGGAAAGATATTACAAGTAAAATAAGTGACTCTGCAAGCGCGCATGAATATACTGGGGATTTCCCACGACAATCCAGAATATTCCGGCAGATTCCGGTGACTTGTAGATTCCAACAATAATTTGTCAACCTCTATGTTTATCTTCCGGAGTGTCTACGGACCCGCATTCATGTTCAATGACCCAGGTCAATTGCCAGCCAGATTGAATATAACAATGTAACAATAAATGCGGACAACCCCGCTACAACCGGTTTGATGTCACGCGTCATGCTGGGTTGCTGTCATATCCGTGCATACCCGACCCCGACCCGACTTCCGGACCTCCACCCTCTTCACCTCCGGAGTCATAACCTACCGCTGCCGCTCTGATACTCATCTCGGACCGAACACCACCCCTCTCGCCACCCTCCTACTACTCCGCTCCCCCTTCACAAGACCTCCACCCTCCCGTCATCCTCCTACGCTTCCCCCGTCTGCTCCGATACTCACCTTCGGACCTGACTACTCTCCTTCCTGCCACTCCTTCTCCCTTACCTTTCCCCTCTCTCCTCCCTCTGTTACTCCTCCGCCACCCTTCCGTCAAGTTACGACCCTCCACCGCTGTTCCGTACTTCGCACTCGGACACCGCTTGTACCTTACTCCGAGCCTCCGTCATAGTCCCTACCTCGGACTTTGACTCTACCTCGGACTTTGACTCCACCTCGGTCTTAGTCCATTGCATTGGTGACCTCATACTATGTAAACACCATTGCCAATATCCCTCGGACTTTCAACCCCACCTCCGTAACCTCCGTAAGCTCCGCAACCCCCGAGCTTCGCGGACTGCCTTCGGCACTCTCGCCGCTTGTAATGTATTTCTCGCGTTTTCCCCTCATCCCTATTTGGACTACTGCTTCTTCCTATTCTAGCCAGTTAGTCATCATCCCCACTTCCCCTCATCCTCCTGCCCCTCTGGGCCTCGCCCTCCCTACCTCTTTTCGGACGTATCACAGGTCCTGCCTTATGACCTTCGGTACCGCTCCGCTCCCTCTACCCTTTGTTCCCTTTCGGACATCTTCGTTCCGATTCGGTTACCCTTTGTTTTCCTTGTGCTTTTGCCCCTTCCATTATATATATCGGCGCTTGTACATACTCGTTTGGGTTTAGTCCGAAATCAACCTGAAATGCCCCCTAGAGACTTCCTGCTCACCTACTGTGAAATTAAGGACCAAATGGACAAACAGCAATGGCACAGCGCTCCGCTTGAGTCGCTGAGGCCAAGGTCCCTCCACGCTAAGTCTCCGATTCCACTCCGGAGTTGTCTGTTCCCACCCGGTTCTAACAGTTGCCGGTTTGACAAAACTCGAGCCTTTTTCCCACGCTGGCACGTGACCCGGTAGTTGGTCGCACCAGTACAGTAGTAGTGGGGGGGTGGGCAATGTAGGTTGGTTCCGTGTTCCGCTTATGTAATCACATGGAGCAGAAAAGTGTACAGTTGCGGACAAGCAAACACAAGAAGAAATTTCTAGACCATGAATTCTCACGATAAAAGCCCTGTTTCTTGTTAAATTGTCATAATTCATTGATTGCAATCATTCTCCATGTCCAGAAGTCCATAAATTGAGTTTTTAATTTTTTGTGAGGTACGAAAATTTTGCGGGTGGCTAAAAAATAAGTGCTGGGACTCGATCTTAGGCTCATTTGATAGTTTTGATGGTGGGGATGATGATTTTGAGCAAACAGAAAGATGGGAAGTCAAATTGGGGCGTAAAAATGGGGATGAACGATGACGGGCCAATTTGCTTCCGACCTGACTACAAGCGCCGATGCGCATACTCCCTATAGCAGGTGACATGTCAATCCTCAAGTATCTGAGACATCCTACTGAGGATGTGCAGTATGTTTCAGACTCAAGTGAGGAAGACACCTGGAGCCCTTACCTCCGTCGCAGTGCTGCGCATTCAGGTGTCCCATTCTTGGCATCTGAGGATGAGGAATCCGAAGAAAACTTGAACAATGACATGCTGGAGGAATTCTCAAGGAAAATTAGTATTGCGGCAACTCTTGTTGATGAGCTAACATACCGTCCAAAGGATGGAATGAGTTATGCAACGGCAAAAAAGCGGATTGAGACGCAAAAGAAGGGGGAAGGTGAGTAAACTAATATTAATTCTAATTCATAGTTCCTGTATAAACTCACCTATGATCTCATAGGGAAGTGCGCGGCAAGAGGCAGATATGCAATAGGGCCTGTAATTGCCAATAATGTTAGAATGGTGCGGATTCGGACGACTCCGGAATGGAATCGGAGACTTAGCATGGAAGGACCTCGGCCTCAGCGACTCAGGCGGAGTGCTGTGCCATTGCTGGTTGTCCTAGGGGTCCCTAATTTCAGATCTAGCAGAGGGAAAGTCTCTTGGGGGGAATTCAAGTCGATTTCGGACTAAACCAAAACGAGTATGTACAAGCGCCGATATATATAATGGAAGGGGCAAAAGCACAAGGAGAACAAAGGGTAACCGAATCGGAACGAAGACGTCCGAATGGGAACAAAGGGTAGAAGGAGCGGAGCAGTACCGAAGGTCATAAGGCAGGACCTGTGATACGTCCGAAAGGAGGTAGGGAGGGCGAGGCCCAGGAGGATGAGGGGAAGTGGGGATGATGACTAACTGGCTAGAATAGGAAGAAGCAGTAGTCCAAATAGGGATGAGGGGAAAACACGAGAAATACATTACAAGTGGCGAGAGTGCCGAAGGCGATCCGTGAAGCTCGGGGGTTGCGGAGCTTACGGAGGTTACGGAGGCGGGGTTGAAAGTCCGAGGGATATTGGCAATGGTGTTTACGTAGTATGAGGTCACCAATGCAATGGACTAAGACCGAGGTGGAGTCAAAGTCCGAGGTAGGGACTATGACGGAGGCTCGGAGCAAGGTACGAGCGGTGTCCAAGTGCGAAGTACGGGACAGCGGTGGAAGGTCGTAACTTGGCAGAAGGGTGGCGGAGGAGTAACAGAGGGAGGAGAGAGGGGAAAGGTAAGGGAGAAGGAGTGTAGTCAGGTCCGAAGGTGAGTATCGGAGCGGATGGGGGAAGCGTAGGAGGATGACGGGAGGGTGGAGGTCTTGTGAAGGGGGAGCGGAGTAGTAGGAGGGTGGCGAGAGGGGCGGTGTTCGGTCCAAGGTGAGTATCGGAGCGGATGGAGATAGGGTCGGAGAGGTAAGGAGGATGTGTGTTGCCAGGACCGAAGGTGAGTATCGGAACGGCAGCGGTAGGTTATGACTCCGGAGGTGAAGAGGGTGGAGGTCCGGAAGTCGGGTCGGGGTCGGGTATGCACGGATATGACAAATAAAGCTGAAAGAACAAAACAATTTTACACGGCAAAAGCACGAAAAGAAGGGATGAAACAAGTCCGACTCACCGACCTTTTCCATAACCCTTCCCCACCCTCTGAAACAGTTCTCCCCCAAACATCCCAGTGTTCAACCCCGTCTGCTGATGCTGGCTCATACCCAATCGAAATAAGTGATAACAATCAACTGTCAACACATCGGGCAAAGCGCAAAAGGCCAGCTCACCTCATGGGCCTCCCAGTCACATCGCCTCAGGATCCCCCATTAGACAATAAGAAAAGACGACGCACCCTGCCTGCAGGACAATCCAACAATGAGATATTAGATGAGGGAGAGGACGGGAACGGCGAAATTGATGATGAGGAAATGGAGGAATTGATGGACGATATCACTCCCACTGTTCCAAAATCCTGCCCAAAGTCATGGAAGGAACTCCGACAGAAAATCGACAACATCCTCAATGAGCAAAGGAAGAAAAAAACCATTAGTTTCCCACTAACTCAGGTATAAGACTGGAATTTGGCACGGCGCACCACTGATAATTGCATATCACAGCTCACACAGTATCAAATCCTAAAAAGCTGGTTTACACTGTGAATGAAGGGATATAAGAGGCTACCTGCGAGTATCCATATAGCCATTGACCATCATGATGGAAATGGAAGATATTTTGCCACTCAGGTGCGCGCATTGGCACGCTATTATGAAAAACACGAATCTCTTCCACCAGAACAAAGAGGGGGGAAAAGGAAAGGATCCTGTTACCTTGATGATCCAGATGTGGATAAAGCTGTGCGCACTTGGCTTGATATGCAATCAGCAAAGGATCTGACACCGGAATCCTTCTGTCGCGCTCTCAACACCATTATCCTCCCCGAATTGGGGATTGCCCTTAATAAGCCACTCTGCTGCAGGACTGCATGACGATGGCTTATGAAACTGGGATACCGGAGATCTTCACTGAAGAAGGGGGTCTATATGGATGGACATGAACGGGAAGATGTGGTCAAGTATCGGAATGAGGTCTTTTTGCCAAGGATGAAAGAACTTGAGCAGCGCATGACTCACCATGTTTACAATGGGAATTCCTTAGAGCGCAAAGAGCCAGTGCTGAAGGAGGGAGAGCAACGCATCATCCCCATTTGGCATGATGAGAGCTGTTTCCACACTAATGAATTCAGGAGGAGCGCATGGTGAGCACGGATCCAAATCTCATTAGGGAAAATGTTAATTTGCCATGGAGGTTGAAAGAAGGGCAGTCCATCTTGCAGAAAAAGGGCCGTGGTCGCTTGATTCATGTGTCCGATTTTATCAATGAGGAGACTGGACGGCTTGTTGTTTGCAATGAAGATGGAAGCATCTCAGACAAGAATGATGCGTGGAAGATTATTTACCCTGGCACCAATGGAGACCCGTGGTGGGACACTAAACAGCTTCTTGAGCAAATACACACACAAGCCATCCCAATCTTCGAACAAGCCCACCCAAACTGTCAAGCACTATTCATTTTTGATCAGTCCTCTGCCCATGCATCCCTTGGCCCCGAAGCCTTAAATGCCTTTGATATGAATCGGTCAAATGGTGGGAAGCAGCGCAAGCAACACAATACCATAATCCCAGATGACGACACTGTCCCAAATTTGGCAGCACGCGGAAAACCCCAATCAATGGTCACCAACACAGGCGAACCCAAAAGGCTAGAGACTGTGTTGACTGAGAGAGGGTTCAATACACAAGGAAAGAAGGCAAAGTGCAAGCCTCTCTGTCCATTTGAGAACAGGGATTGCTGCCTTGCCCGTATTCTCAGCCAGCAATTGGATTTTCGGAATCAGGTCTCAATGCTGGAGGACTTGATCACAAAGGCCGGTCACCTTTGCATGTTTCTTCCGAAATTCCACTGCGAATTAAATCCAATAGAAATGGTATGTCCATAATTTGAGATTATTAAAAACAAATTACTGAGGTCAGCACTTGTGCAGTATTGGGGCTATGCAAAGCAACGGTACCGGGAGATTTGGAAGCCGAGTTTCTCAGCTGCAAAGGAAGCCGCGATACAATGTTTAGATGCATGTCCACTGGATACAATTCGAAGGTTTATTAATCGGGCCTGGCGGTTTATGGATGCATACCGCAAGGGGCTAACTGGGAAAGCAGCTGCATGGGCAGTTAAGAAGCAGAAAAGCCACTGTGCTGTATCAGAGAGCACTATGGCAGCTATGGATGAAGTTCGAGGGTCATTTTATTCTATGGGAACCAAGGACTGACATATAAAATACATTTCACTATGTCTTGGTACGATAAAAATGCTCAAAATTTTGCAGCGGCTGAAAAAAATAGATAAAAATCCAAATATTGCATTTTTGAGCATATTTCATCTAAAGGTGTCTGAATTTGTCAAAATAAAGCTTAACCACTTGGAGAATTCCGCTATAGAAAATTTCTTGTGTTTGTGTGTCCGCAACTGTACCAAAAATGTCTCGTGTACTTTCTCACCATACACAACAAATAAAGAGAAACATCATTAGTAAACATTAATCAGATTGACCTAAAATAAAAATCGTTCAGAGGAATTTTTGAGAAAGTCAAAAATGGCTGTGTTGTGGTCGAGGAAATGTGTATAATTTGCCCATATCTTCAATTGTAGGAAGTTACACGCAAATTCCTCTGAACGTTTTGTAGAAATCTACTATCTGCACCATATCCCCGATTTATATGCTCTCAGGAGGATACTGGAGAGAGAAAGTACAAATGGGGATTTTTGTTATGGTTTATTTGTACTTGTGCGCTGCATCAGGGCAAACACAACCCAGCTGGTACCCTTGACACTTAATCTGGACTCATATTTCTGAAATCTAGCCTGTATTAGATGCTGACACAAGCACTGGCTTCGCTGCATAGCTTATATTGGCCTGCTTTCTTATAAGACTTGATAAATTAAACGGAAGTATAAATAAACCATAATAAAAATCCCCGTTTGTCCTTTCTCTCTCCAGTATCCTCCTGAGAGCATATAAATCAGGGATATGGTGCAGATAGTAGATTTCTACAAAACGTTCAGAGGAATTTGTGTAACTTCCTACAATTGAAGATATGGGCAAATTATACACATTTCCTCGACCACAACACAGCCATTTTTGACTTTCTCAAAAATTCCTCTGAACGATTTTTATTTTAGGTCAATCTGATTAATTGTTGTTTAATGTCTCCATTTCACGAGACTAATCATGGGATAGCAACTTACCATCAGCTGATCTCAGGTTCCCGCTTCTGCTCGCCACTAGCTGGGTGTCAGGGCACACCCCACCTGACCCCGCGCCGCGCCGCCCTACTCCGCTCCCCCGCTATCACTCCCTGTTTCTTCTTTCCCCTTTCCTTCTCTCTTTCTATTTCCGTTCCATGGTCGACTTCCCCTTCTCTATGTATTACTACACACTTAACCCCACTCCCCCGATCCCCGCGCCCGCCACACGCATTCCCGCTCACAGAGCGGCACACCTCTGGGATCTCCCACGGAGATACCCAGGGGAGTGTGGCTGTGTGCGGGGATGACGTGGCTCCTCCCATGTGACCCCAACCGCATGTATATAATAGCACCTGGGGTGGGAACAGAAGAAGCAGCCTTCTTCTCAACTTCCCACTTCAGGTAAGTACTGTAGCTTCCCCTTTTAATGATAATTCAACTTCCCACTTCAGCGGGACCGCCGCTATGCATAGCTGACATCTGTCCCATCGAGTCCCTCGCGCTGGGACCTCGCCGCTTTCGGAGCTGTCCCTGACAGCAGAAGAAGGCTTTAACCTCATTTCCCCCGCCTCCCCCATCTCCCCCGCTATGGTGACTGAAGAGCAGTATGACGAGCTGCTGTCCTGATTCCAAGAGCTCCAAGCTATTGTAGAGAGCCAAGTCCAGAACCAACCCCCAGTGGCGCCCACACCCACGCCAGCACCCGCACCCGCGCCCAGACCCAAACCGCCTAAAGTTGCCCCCCCCCACCCCCTTCTCTGGAGCAACCGAAGACCTTGACCGCTTCAAGGCTGAATGTGGCATCTACTTCCACGTTCGGGCGGCGGAGTTTCCCGACGCCCTCTCCCAGATCCTCTTTGTCCTGTCCTACTGTCACGGCCGTGCATTCCGGCCCGTTAGCCGCCCGTCCCGATGCCACCCGAGCCCATTACCGCTATGCGAGCGTGAGCGCGAGCCCCGACCTCAGCCCTATCCTCCCTGAGGACCCCCTGCTCACTTCCCCGCTTGCCCCTAGGCTCCCCTGCACCTGGCCGACTCCCCCACAGCCACACCGACCTCCCTGCCCCGAGTCCGCCTCTGGTACCGACCTAGCGTGACTCCGCGACATCGCCTACTCCGCTATGATACCATCGCCGCTATCGCAGCCCTACACCCCTTCGTTTATTTATCTGTTATTGTTTGTTTTGACCCTCGGTCATTGCCGGCTGCGGTGCGGCCAACCCCGCTCTTTGTTCCTATTTGCTTCCGGACCCTTCGGCCTTCGGCCCGGGTCCGCTTCTATTCATTTCACCTTCATATATATATCCTGTATACTACATTATAGTACCTTAGCTCTAATATCGACTTGACCACGACCCCAAGCCCTGACCCCAACAAGGCAGCCCCAGTAAGTTCGAAATGAGGGCCAAGAGACAACTAGGGGGCACAGCACTCCCTTTAGAGTTGCTGAGGCCAAATGCCCTACCCTCGGGCCTTGTCTAAGGCATCGCGGCCATCGCGGCCAATAGCGGCCCGCATCGGCGACCTTCGGTGCCCGACCCCGGATCAGTATCTAACACCTACATGAAAGGAGGGACTGCGGGAGCATGGGCAATGCAGCGTACCATCGCGCTGCTGACGACAGGCTCCCCCGGGCTTACCATGGACGAGTTCAACACGGAACTCGACGCCATGTTCCAAGACCCGAACCGTGATGTTACGGGGATGGGGGAAATTCCCCATTCCTCGATCCATTCTTATAGTGGGATGAGTGAGGTCATATCTGGTCTGTACCATAACAGGATATGTAATCGATGAGTGATCCCAGTCTTGCCTGGGGGTGGATGATCGAGTTTCCATCGATCGCGATTGGTGATGTAGTGAGCTATTAAGGGATTGATGGTAGGTAGTCGGAGATGCCAGGACGGACGGGTCAGCCACGGGTACTTGGCACTCCTCAATGGAGCGTACCGTGTGCGAGGTCACAACTTGTGAGATGGGTGAGAACTTCATATAGTTGCTATCGGGTACTTGGCGTTCGCAGTGCGAACGTACCGGTAGCGGGTTGATTTCATAAGCGTGCAATGAGGACTGACTAGTAGGGCCTTCGGTGACTTGGCGTTCCCAAAGGGAACGTACCGTTGGTGGGGAAACATGATGACTGGCGAAGGAGGGAACAGACGGTGGATGGGTGGTGACTTGGCGTTCGCGTAGCGAACGTGCCGGCATCACGGGAAGATGGGCCTCAAAGTATTCACGATCTCCAAGATCGTGAGGTGACGTCGTATGTTGAGCACTGGGGGGAGAGCGGAGCGATGAAGACCCATAGGGTACAGATTCAGTAGGACGATACACCTGTCGAGAGTCTTCGACTCTCGACCTCGAGTTCTCGCGGCGAGGGCCGTTAGAGGACTCGATATAACCAGACTTATAAGACATATTGAGAGTTGTACAGTCACACGGGTTCAGTTGAGTCACAGGGAGGGTTGTTACAGAAGACGGTACACGAGACAGTTGTAGAGCAGTTGTTAGTTAGCGGGAACCGCCTTCGGCGGTTTCCATACATGACGCATGACTATCTACAAATGGTAAGGTCGCGGGAAATCCCGTGAAACACAAACAACCTCGGCCAGCACCAAAACCCCAATGGGGAAAGCTTTGCACGAGGGGGGGGGGAAGGGGTAGAACGGGTAAGGAGGATAGGGTAGCGGGATAGAGGATGGAAAGGAGCAAGAGGGGAGGAGCAATAGAGAAGGGAAGTCTTTGACCATGCGACGGATATGGTCGTTGGAGACTCCGTATCCGTAACACGTGAAGCCACGGCCAGGCAGAAGCTGGCCACCTTGTGACAAGGCACCGACTCTGTGGACAAGGTCATCCAAGAGTTCGAGATCCTCGGCCCCGCCTCGCGGCTAGGAGATGTAGGGCTAGTAGACCGCTTCGAACAGGCGATCAACTCCCGACTCCGAGAAAGCATCTACTGCCTCCGCCCCATGCCGACTACCTGGGCCGAGTGGAAACGTGAGGCCACCCTCCTTGACAACCAGTGGCGACGCTTCCAGGCAACCCAACCCCGCTTCCCCCCAGCCAGGCCCCAGCTTCCACCTGCGAGATTCCCACTCCCTACCACCCTCCCACAAGCCCGTCCAGCCCCTGCACCGCCGCGCCCCCAACCTGCCGCCACACCGCCGCCTCCTGCACCGCGCCCTGTGGCGGGAGGAGGGCCGCAACCTATGGACCTCGACTGCTCGAGGATAGACCAAAGACAAGGCGGCCTCTGCTACAATTGCAACGCACCGGGGCACATCGCGCGGGACTGCCTGCAGCCAAAAACCCGCTGAGCCAGGCGGATGCACCCGGAGGACCTCAGGGCACTCATGGAGGGGCTGAGGAGGCGACTGGTGGATGAACCAGGGACAGAGACAGATGGAGGAGAAGGGCAAGAGGTAGAAGCCCAAGAGGATTTTCAGGAAGGCGACCAGTGAGGGACGCGCCCCAGCCACCTGTAGGCGATAGTACTAGCTCGTGTAGATACCGTGACGCACCTAAACCAGCGCCGATGTCCAAATTCCACCGAGTCATCGCCAAGAAAAAGAGGAAAACCGCGTCCTCGAACAGTAAGGACAGAGAAACACCAAGCGCAGCGCCCGAAGTAGCGGTCCCGCCACCCGCTATCTACGTGCTGTCCAAACAACCCCCCAGATCCCTCAACCTAGCTGTAAAGCTGACTACCCTGACCTCCCTCGCCACTGTCTCTGCGTCCGCCCTCCTAGACTCGGGGGCCACTGGGAACTTCATAAGCCCCGAGTTTGTCAGAAAACACCGGCTTGAGACGATCCCGCTCCCCCAACCCATCCCCGTCCACAATGTCGATGGCACCCCAAATGAGAATGGGGCCATAACCGAGGAACTAGAGGCACTCCTGACGTTTGGACGGCACACGGAGCGGGCCCGCTTCGCCGTCGCAAACCTTGGGCGACAGTCCCTCATCATTGGACACTCGTGGTTGCTGCACCACAACCCAGAGGTAGACTGGACGCGGCAAAGGGTCAGTATGTCCCGCTGCCCATCCTCCTGCCGGTCGGCACGAGGACACGCCGACTTGGACCCCACAGTGGAACCTGGGGACGGGATTTACGCCGCCATCATCCCTCCAGGGTGGGGACACGAACTGAGAGCAACCACGACGCCATCTCAGCGGATGGCCCAGGAAGCCCGCGGACCAGAAGTAGAACCCGCGCCATTTGAGGCGCTAGTCCCAGAACAGTACCAGGACTTCCAGGACGTGTTCTCGAAAGAGGCCTTCGACCAGCTGCCCCCCCGGAAGCCCTGGGACCACGCGATAGACCTGGTGCCAGATGCCAAACTCCCGAGAGGGAGGACCTTCCCCCTGTCACGACCAGAGCAGAAGGAGCTGGACGAGTTCCTGCATGAAAACCTGCGGAACGGGTGCATACGGGCATCCAAATCCCCGATGGGAGCCCCAGTCTTCTTTGTCAAGAAGAAGGATGGATCTTTGCACCTAGTCCAGGACTACCGAAAGCTCAACGAGATCATGGTCAAAAACTCATACCCCCTCCCACTCATTTTGGACGTTCTAGCATGCCTCCGAAACACTAAGTACTTCTCGGCGCTGGACCTGCACTGGGGATTTAACAACGTCCGCATCAAAGACGGCGATGAGTGGAAGGCGGCGTTTTCGACCAACCGGGGATTATTCGAGCCTACTGTCATGTTCTTCGGCTTGTGCAACTCCCCGGCGACGTTCCAGACAATGATGAACGACATTCTCCGAGACTTCATTGACCGAGAGGTCGTCATCTGCTACATGGATGACATCTTGATCTTCACTGCCACCCTGGAAGAACACCGGAAGGTCGTCCGAGAGGTCCTGGAGACGTTGTGGAAGCGGAGGCTCTTCTTGAAGCCGGAAAAGTGCAAGTTCGAGCGGAAGCAGATCGAGTACCTCGGCCTCATCATCTCCGAGGGAAGTGTCACGATGGACCCCGTGAAAGTCCGCAGTGTCCTTGACTGGCCAACCCCAACCAAGGTCAAGGAAGTACAGTCCTTCTTGGGGTTCGTCAACTTCTATCGCCGGTTCATCAAAGACTTTTCCAAGACAGCCTGTCATATCCATACAATCCCGACCTCCTTTCTGGGCTCCCGGAACTCCGAAACCAACTTCCAGAGCCCTACTTCCTTCCGTCACTTTCTCCTTGCCGACTCCCAAGAGGTTATCCCACCTCCGGCTCGGACACCACCTTCGGTCCGACTCCGGAACATTCCGGGTCCGACCCCAACCTCGACACCTTCCAGACGAGTATGCAACACCTATGCTCCCGACTCCGGACCTCCGCTCCGGAATCCTGTTTGCGTCTCCGTCTCCGGAACCTCCGGTCTTAGCTCCGACCTCGGACTTTGACCCCACCTCCGCTTATACCCATTGTATTGGTTAGCTCATTCCATTTAATTACCTTTGCCAATATTCCGGAGTTTAACCTCCGAGTTCGGACTTTCCGGACTTACTCCGGACCTTGCAACTATTGCATTGTCCATTTCAATTCTGCTATTCTCCCTCATTCCTATTTGGGCTGCTGCTTCCTTTCTATTCAGTCAGCTAGCCATTCCCGACTCCCATCCTCCTTCCTTCCTCCTTGGGCCTTGGCCCTTCATTCCTCCTTTGGGAAACACCATTGAGTCAAACACTTGACCCTCGGTGTTGTTCCTCTTTCCATCTCCCTTTGTCTCCTTTCGTCTTACCCTGGTTCCTTTTGATTCCGGACCCCTCCTTATATACAATGTACCTAGTAACTTGTAACCTCAGTCCGAAATCGACCTGAAATGCCCCCTAGAGACTTCCTGCTCACCTACTGTAAAATTAAGGACCAAATGGACAAACAGCAATGGCACAGCGCTCCGCTTGAGTCGCTAAGGCCAAGGTCCCTCCACGCTAAGTCTCCAATTCCACTCCGGAGTCGTCCGAATCCACCCATTCTAACACAGCCCGCCCCCTCCACGCGCTGACCCGCAAAACCAAGTCATGGACCTGGGGACCTGACGAAAACCACGCTTTCCAGGCCCTCAAAGATGCCGTCACCTCCACCCCGGTCCTCACCTTCCCCACTGATACGGGTCGCTTCAAACTCGAGTGCGATGCCTCTAACTTTGCGACTGGCGCGGTCCTATCCCAGCTCCAGACAGATGGAGAGTTCCACCCCGTAGCTTTCATGTCCAAGAGTTTTACGGACATAGAGCGTAACTACGAGGTGTATGACAAGGAGATGCTTGTGATTGTACACGCCCTCGAGGAGTGGTGGCATTTCCTACAAGGAGCGGAGGAGAAAGTTGAAGTCTACTCCAACCACCGCAACCTAGGGTACTTCCGCACCGTGCAACGACTGAATCGCCGCCAAGCGCGGTGGTCACTCTTCCTCTCCCAATTCCACTTCACCCTCATCCACCACCCAGGGAAACTCATGGGAAAACCTGATGCGCTCTCGCGCTGCGCTGACCACCTGAAAGGCAAGGACGACAACGACGGGTTGACTCTCCTCCAACCCGCCTGGTTCGAGGCCCGCGCAGCGGAGGCGGTCACGGTGGAAGGCGAAGGGATGACCATCCTCAAGAGGATCAGCAGGGCAAAGGACCTGGATGAGAAGGTAGTAAAGGCGATGCGGGAACTGGGAGAGGGCACGCTGAGGTCGGATGAGTGGGAGAAACAAGGAGAGCTGGTTCTGTACAGAGGAAAAGTATACGTCCCGAAAGACCTGCAACTCCGCCACGACCTAGTGCGCCTGTACCATGACACGCTGTAGGAGAAATAATATTCAAAGAATAAAACAATGATCTATCAGAATAGTCAACGAACAGGTGACAAGTTCAGACGTTTAACAGATCTCATGATCTTTATGAGACTGGACAGACATTAGAAGATCATTATAAATTATCTACACCCATGTAGCATGAGATTTAATCTACTACAATCATGCCTAGAACCTGGCATAGGTGTAATATTCAAAGAATATATCCCTACAACAAGAAAATAGCACATAGACGGCAGAATAAGAAGGAACATTGGGAAAGAAATGTGAATATCTCGGGAACCAGTAAACTTTTGACTGTAATCTTTTTACCATCTGAAAGGACTGTTTCTTAACTTTATCCACGGTTTTGTTTCATTCTAAAAGCTTCAAAACTGACGGAGATATTGCTCAAACGGCGAAACACCTTATAATTCATATATATTTATTTGCTAATTCTTACAAAAAGTAATGTGACTCAAGGGAAATATATTGGCGCCCGGAAGTCTGGCGGACCGAATACCATATGACAGAGTATTCCCCGGCGCGGGCGGACAGTTTTTGATCGCATCAGAAGAGGAGAAAATGCTAAAAAACCGGATCTTGTATATTTTCCCATGATTCATCAAAACTTTTTGATTTTAAGCTCAAATAAATCGGAACAAAGGAATGATTGATGATCTGGATCTCGGATCATAAGCATGAAGTGATTCAGAAGTCCGCGGATCAGTTAATTAATTGGGAAGGCTCTAGAACATTAGTAATGATGCGGCTTCACAAAAAAGGGGTCAATTAGAGAACAGTCTAGAAAGTTCCTTTATAGCCGAGTCATTTCTAAAGATAACCGTTCGTAATTAAGGCGGTGTAGAGCATAGCTTCAGCGCTACAAGATCCCGCTAAGATCGGCCCAAAAGACAAAGAAATGAATTACTTATTGCTGAGTCATGTCCTAAGTCCATTATTAAGCTTACACAGCCCAAGCCCCTATATCATTCTAGAACTATCTATAATACAAATGTAGCACATGTAACTAGTGCGAGGCGTGGGAGTAGAGAGGTCTCTGAAAAGCATAAAAGGCCGCCGCTTCTGCCCCCTCTCAAACCTCAGGTAGAAATAAAAGTTTAATTCTCCTCACCAGTGGTTGGTTCGTTTGCTCCAAAAGATAAAAGCAAATATTAGTTGTTAGCTAATATAAAACTAACATGTCACTCTAAGCGTGAGTTAGGGTCAGTTAGACACAGCTGAACAAAAGTGTCATAGTGAGAATTAGTGAGAATTTGGTGGAGGGACTTCTTAATTGAATAATCTCTCAGCAATACTTGGTTATCACACCACAGGAGAAAAGTGAGCAATCCTGAACCTGCTAGATAACTAGCATGCACTCTAAGCGATAGAAAGAGCAGTTTGGTCACTCCTGTATTGAGTAACATTTATTGCAGAATTATTTTATTAGTAGTTTTCCTTCAGTAAATTATCAGGAAAATCACATCCTGCTGAAAAGTGGTATATCTAGGTGTAATATTGACTAGAAATCATAGTAAAGTCAATATAGAATTTTATCCATAGACGATCTATACATCAGGTGAAATCGTTGGGGGGTGCTTATTGTTGTTTAGACAGTGAACAATTATATATTTGGCAACCAAAACACAGTCAGTACGCAAATCAGCACAAACTCTAATATCGTTATTGGATGTAGGAAACTGGTTACATAAGGTGATCCAGCTCCGCTCCTTCAGCACGTGCGACGGGGCATCCAGGGCAGTGGAAGACCCTGGAACTCGTCTCCCGCGACTACTGGTGGCCATGGATGGTGGAGTATGTTGGGCGGTACGTACGCGGATGCGACACCTGCAACCATGTCAAATCCTTCCCCTCTCATAAAGTGGGAAAGCTCATCCCGAACAAGATCCCCGCCTGCCGCTGGCAAGTAATCTCAGTAGACATGATTGGAGAACTCCCCGAGTCCAAGGGCTACAACACTGTCCTGGTCGTAGTGGACCGCCTATCCAAACGCATCCACGCAATTCCAACGGTGACAACGGTGGACTCAGCGGGGATTGCGCGGCTTTTCCTTGAACACGTCTGGAAGCACCATGGTCTCCCTGAAGAGATTCTCAGCGATAGAGGGAGCACATTTGTCTCACGATTCTCGAAAGAACTCACGGACCTCCTCGGCGTCAAGCTCACCCCCTCAATGCCCTACCATCCCCAGACAGACGGGCAGATGGAGAGAGTAAACCAAGAGGTAGAGGCTTACCTCCGGTGTTTGTCAACCATCGCCAAGACGACTGGGCAGACTGGCTCCCGCTAGCGGAGTTCGCCTATAACAACCGCGTCCACTCCTCCACCTGCTGAACCCCTTTCGAGCTCGACACTGGCCAACACCCTAGGATGGGGACAGAGCCCACACGCACATCCGAAGTAGAAGCTGCTGATGCCTTCTCATCGAGGATGATGAAGATGCAAGAAGAGGCAAAGGCAGCACTAGAGCACGCGGCGGACGAGATGGCCCGCTACTACGACCGGAACCGCGAGGCGGCCCCCACGTACCAAGAAGGCGACCAGGTCTGGCTCAGCACCCAGAATTACACGACAGACTGCCAAACAAGAAGCTGGACCATAAATGGACCGGCCCCTTCACGATTATTAAAGTCATCTCCCCCGCCGCTGTCAAACTCCGGCTCACCACCCGACAAAGAGGGATCCACCCAGTCGTATCAGTAACAAACATCAGACCGCACCACCCGGACGAGATCGCGGAACGCCCTGCCGACTCCTGCCCAGGCCCAG